>NW_007726689.1:27364-67840 GCF_000696425.1 Galeopterus variegatus | reverse complement strand
TTCTCCGCCCCCACCCGAGAAAATGGAGGCAGCTTTGTTGTGGGCGACTAGCCTGGTGTGGTGGGCAGGGGCCAGGCAGGCGGGGAGCAGTCGGGCTTCGCCCCGCAAGTGTGGCTGGGCTGGGGGTGACTCACAGAGGTCTCAGAGTTGGGCCGGTCTGGCGTGCTTCACTCCGCCTCTGCGCAGTCCTTTGCTGGCTTTCCTGGCCTTTGTTGTCTGGGCTGATCGCTCGTTCCTGCTGCCGGGCTTGGGCGCTCTCAGGAGTCCTCCTCTGTGTTGGCCCCAAAACCTCGAACCTGCCGCCGCTTGTTTGTCGATGTAGGATCATTGTTGAAAGAATTATTCGCCTTTTGTTGCTCTTGGAAATGCAATCAATACTCTGGTATCACAGCGCACAGCTCTCAGGATCGCGCTGTCTCCTGTCACAGCCGCTCCAGACCCGTCGCCATCTGATTCCCAGTCCATCTCATAAGTTCCTACTAGAAAAATGAAGTCTATCAGTGCCTTTCTTCTTTCGCACTTGACTTTTTCTTTTTGTCTTCTTTTTCTTGGTTCTCTTCTACTTGACCTTTTCTTTATCAGAAATTCCCCCAAGGGACCTTGGCTTACTAAATTTCAGTAACCTTTTAAACAGACATTTTTTGCACATTCATTGTTAGTTTTAAAAGTGCAGCTTAATGTTTTCTCCTATTTGATCATACATTTTCCTGTGACATTTTTCTTTTTTTTCCAATGACTCTTCTTTATTTTATTTTTTCATTGAATCATAATTGATTATACATATTTTTTTGCATTCAACATTAACATATGTTGATCAAATCAATATTATTAGCACATATATTATTACAAATTGTACTTATTCTTTATGCCCCTTATCAGTCTCTCTGCATCCCCCTTTCTCTCCCCCTTCCACCTCTGATAACCCTAGATTTCTTCTCTCCTTCTGCAAGAGTAATGGGCCCTATAGCAGTGATGGCATGCCCGGTTGCAAGAGGAAAGATTGGTCCTCAATCCATACCTCAGGACCCTGGGCAGGCCCCATAGCAGTGGTGGCATGCCTGGTTGTGGGCGGAGGGGTCTGTCCCCGGCTCCATCTGTTTTTACATTCTAAGTTGTTGTTGTGAAGCAGTTGGGTGGGAGGGGGAGAGGGAAATAGGGTGGAAGAAGGAGGAAGGAGGGGTGTGTGGTTGAGGCCCATGGCACCCCCCTCATTCCAGCAGGAGAGACCAGGGGGCTTCCAGTGGTGGCTTGGTTGTTGTTGGTCTGACTGCATATGTTGGGGGTGTGTGGCTGAAGCCCTTGGTCTCCCACTGCCCTGGCTTGGGAGCCCTGGGTGTTTCCTATGGTGGCTCAGTGGTTGTTGCTGGGCTGGTTGTGGGTGTCAGGGGGCATGGCTGAGGCCCTTGGCCCTGCACTGCCCAGCTAGGGATCCTGGGGCACTTCTTGCTGCAGCTTGGTGGTCATCACTGGGCCAGTTGTGGGTGTCAGGGGAGCATGGCCAAGGCCCTTGGTTCCCCACCATCCTGGTTTGGGAGGCCGGAGTGCTTCCTACTGTGGGAATGGTTGTGGGTCACTGGGCTGGTTGTGGGTATTGGGGGGCATGGTTGAAGTCCCCAGCCCTCTCCTATCCTTAACTTGGGGGCCCAAAGTGCTTCTGGTCCTTCTAGGTTTTATAGGTGTTCTTTGGTGAAGGGAGACCTTTACTAGTTAATGTCAAACTTTATCTCTGGTCTGTGGGTATTTTGTTTTTTCTTTCAGTTCTGTGTTGAATTATTTGCTGTTCCCACTACTTAAACTCTGCACTGGAACTAACTTGCTGTCCTTTGCTTACTTCCAAAATGGGGGAACTTCTTGTAGAGACCAGCACTTGAGCCCTGTGGTCAAGCTAAATTGGTGCTTTGCTGCTGATTCCCTGGGAAAGGTTTTTTGTGCAGCTCAGGTTTTAATGGTTGACTTTGTAGGTACTTCTGGGTCTCATGAGATCCAGTATACCAGGATTGTGTAGAAACTCTGGTCTGGGCCTGAGTCTTTTCAGCAAACTGTTTCCCCTGCAGTTCTATATTCCTGGTCAGTCTCCATTGAGTGGTCCTGTGCTGATTGGGGGGTAGATCAGCTGTCCATGCTGTGCCCTAGTGTTCTCCCAGTGGGCCCATCTCCCTCACCATCTGCACTCCAAACACTTCCCATGGGGTAGCCCATGTGCCCGTCCCTTGCAATGACTCACCAGCCTCTGAGTGGCTCCTTTTTTCTGTTGCTGTGGCTCCTCACTCTTATGTGGGAACCCTGTTAGTGGTCTTGCTGGCCTGAGGGCCACCAAGGTCCTCTTTTCCCCTGCCGCCTCCAAGCAACTTTATAGGAAGGGCACAGCAGTGACTTTTGCCAGCTCTTGCTCCGTGTGCTGACCAGGGCCAGTCTTGAAGTGGTTGGGATTCAAAATGGTACTAGCCCCTTGCTCAATCTCTCCCTATCCCCCTTTTTCTCCCCCTCCCCCCTCTAATCACCCTAGATTTCTTTCCTTTTTCTAAAAGAATAATGGTTACTCTGTTGATTTGTTGCCTAGATGATCTGTCCAATGCTGAGAGGTGTGATCAGTTCCTCTAATATTATCATAAAGCAGATGCTTCTTCTGTCACTCTGGAATGGGCTTTGTGGAGAGAGACATCCTCTTCTTTTCTTTATCTCTGCTGGTGACTCTCCTTGTGTCAATGAACTCCAGTGGTTGGTAGACCATCTGCATGGTGGTTGTAAACAAGGGGCATAAAGAATAATTATGATTTGTAATAATATATATGCTAGTAACATTGATTTGATCAACATATCTCAAGGCTGAACCCCCAAAATATTATACATATTCAATAAAAATTTAGAAGAAATGGCAGGAGCAATCCTTTCTTTCTCTCATCATGGCTTCTCCTGCCTTCATGAACTCTGTAGGTCTCTCCTCCTCTTCCTCTGAGCTGCATGGCCCCAGCTTGGCTGTAGCTGCTTTTTAATAGCTGTAAATTGGTTGATTTGTGGAAGAGAATGACGCTGGTGACTGTCTATTCTGCCGTCATGACTGGAAGCCCTCTTTTTTAAAATTTATTTTTATTGTTTTATATTAGATTTATGTTACATTTAATTAAAAAAGCTGAAGAGCTTAAATTTGTCTAAGCCTTTTAGCAAAATGTCAAGCCCAGTTGTGCCACATGTATAAAGACAAAGCTGTTCCCTATGATAGATTACAATTAGTTATTGCTGTGCATAGGAGAGCTATTGATTTTTTAAAGTTGATCATGCTAGTGTACTTTCTAGACTACATTTAACCTTATTGGTTCTATGAATCAGTTGATTCTCTGAATTTTTTAGTTTGCAGTGGTATTACCTGTAAATAAAGACACTCAATCTGAATGGTTTGGGCTATAAATAATAGCCACAGACTCAAACAGTAAAGAGATTCATAATGCACATAATACACATCCCTGGCTAAATGCTACAGGCTTGGTTAGTTCAGCACTTCAGGGACATCATTACCCAGGTTTTTGATGCCTTTCCAATTCCAGTGTATAAGCTTTTTCTTAGGCCGGGTCTCCCGGTGATTACAAGATGACTGCAGCAGCTCCAGATGTCACATCCAACAAAATAACACAGAGCAAAAGATGGGCAAAATTTGGAATAGCAAGGAATAGACATGAGTAAATGTTGATTATGAAATTTCTTTTCTTGTTTGCTTTTATCTTCTGCCTTGAAGCATTATCTAAGATTTCTTTCATAACACTGTGTAGTAGCAGCAATAGTAGGAATCCTTGTCTTGTTCTTGAATTTAATGCAAATACATTTAGTGTTTCACCATCTGGATATTACTGTGGATCAGGAGTTGGCCAACTAAGGGACATTTGGCCTGTAGCCTGCTTTTGTATGGGGTGAAAGCTGAGAACAGCTTTTACCTTTTTAAAGGGTTGTAGAGAAGCAGCAGCTGCAGAGAAGGGGTAGAAGGAGAAGGAGGAAAAAGAGGATGAAGAAAATACAGAATATGTATGAGACAGTATGCAGTCTGAAAAGCCTAAAATATTTACTATTTGTCCTTTTTAGAAAAAATTCGACAACTCTTGATGTATATTAGTCTCAAACATATTGACATCTTCATCAAGTTAAAAAGAGGTTAAATAATTCCTACTTTTATAATTTAAAAAAAAATCAGAAATGAGAGCTGAATTTTATCAAACGATTTTTACACCATCTATTGAAACAATATGGTTTTTCTCCTTTTACCTATGAATGTAGTGAGTTACATTAATAGGTCTTCTAATGTTGAACCATTCTTGATTTTCTGTAATACATATTTACTTGATTACATTTTGAAGCCTTTCTTTTAATTCTCTGTTGAATTTGAGTGACCTCTGTGTGGCTAACTCAGTGGCCAATTCTCCTTATTCATGTTAGGTGCTGTATCCGTGCTATTTGACATGATACATCACTCTTTCCTTCTTGAATCACTTCCTTAACTTTACTTTCAGAATAGGATAGGTTTATTGTTTTCCTTCTATTTGATCCCTTTATCCTCCCTAACATTTAAACTCTAACCTTGCATCATTCCAAGACTCAGTTCTTGGAATTGTTCTTTTCTCTACTTTCATCATCTATCTGGTGATCCCAACCTGCTCATGGCTCTGAATTCCACATGTATACTGATGACTCAGAAAATTTATATTCAGCATGAAGCTCTACTCAACCCCCTGCCTACTCAACATCTCCACTTGGATTTTTAGCAGGCACCTCAGACTTAATACGTCCAAAGCTGGACTCTGCTCTTCGCCTGGCTTCTCCCATGATCTTCCCCATCTCAGTAAATGGTGACTTAATCTTTCCAGTAGCTGAGGATAGAAACCTTGGAATTATCCTTGTTCATCCATTCATTCACTCAACAAATATATAGTGAGTGCCCACAGAACCCGGGTACTATTCTAGGCTCTGGATACAGTGAGTAAACAAAAGAGGCCACATCGTTACACTCATGGAGATTTTATTATTAAAATACACAACATATATAAATCATATATGCTCTGTGCCAAAGAATGATAAGTGCTTTCAGGAAAAAGCAGAGAGGGAGGACAGGGCATCCTGGTTGTGGGGAAGATTTGTGATTTCAGATATGGTGGCCCGGGAAGGCTTCATTGAAAAGGTAAGAGTTACTATTTATTGAGAGGAAAGATTGCAAAATGAGCAGGCTTCAGGGCAAGGGAATGAGACGTTCAGTTATGAATGTAAGTCTCAGGTGCCTATTAGACACCCGAGTAGAGACATCAAGTAAGAAGTTAGATATAAATTTCGATTTCAGAAGAGAGGACCAGGCAGGACATAAACTTAAGAGACTTCAGCCTAATGTATAATACTTAAAACTTTGAAACTGGTGAAATCATCTAGGGAGCGAGTGTAGACAGAGAAAACACTCAAGAAATACGCTCAGACACACCCAACATTTAGAGGTCAAGGATATGAAAAAGAAAGAAATAGTAAAGAAGTGGCCAGTTTGAGGAGCGAAAAATCAAAGGAGAATGGTTTCCAAGAAGCCACATGAGGTGCATGTTTGAAGGAGGGCATGATCAGCATGTCAACAGCTGCTTGCTGCAGGTCACGGAGGATGAGGACCAAGAACTGATCATTGGGTTTCTTCTTCTTCTTTATTTTTTTAAGTTTAAGTGTTGCTGTGAGACCATTGGATTTAGAAACATGGGGGTCATTGGTTTAACTGGAAAGAGCTGCTTTGGTGAAATGGTGGGGCCACAATACTAGTTGGAGCACAGGCTCACAGAGAATGGATAGAGATGAATTGGATGCAGAAAGTAATGAAGTTTTAGAGAAGTTTTTCTATAAAAGGAAGTAGATAGATGAGGCCATACCTGGAGGGAAATGTGGGGTCAAGAGAGGGTTATCATTCTTTTTAATGATGGGAAAGCTTGGCACAGCACCAGGCTGCTTCTGGCTTCAGTCCTTTCTCTGGCTGTTTCCACCCAGCTCCCTTCTGCTCCATGTATTCTTTCCTTCTAGAACCCCTCTAAATCCACCCTCATCTTTGGCAGCAGTTCTCTGCTACAAATTTTGGGCAGTAGTTCTCATCTGCTTTCCATCTTTTAGGGCTTTCTTACTATTTCCGGTCCACAGAAAACACCAACTACCCCTTCTCATTTTCCAGACCTGTTAGAGACATCGTCTGTCCTTTGGGTGATAGGAGGCAGGAAGATGGGCTCAATCCCCCATACTGAGCCAAGTTCCAGGTATTTCTTGGGTCATTAGGGGAAAAATTGGCATGTTCTCATTTTGAAAAAAAAAAAATTCTAGGTTGCTTTATATGATCAGATGAGAAGAGGCAAAATCTGAAAAATGTACTCAAGGATATTGTCATGTCCCCTCTGACATTCCGGTTTCTGCCTTTCCAAGCTCCTCCTCTTGGCTGACTCATGTCCCACCACCACACATCCGCTGCCCTTTCCCAATTCCCATACCAGTTGCGACTTGAGGCTGGAGACATTTCAATAGCAGCTTTCCCTAGATGTGTGAGAGTTGATGGATAAGTCAATAAATGGGTCAATGAATTGGGAGACACCACTCATATCAAATTCAGGCTAACTTTGTCCTCAATATTGTGAGAAGAATGTGGTTTTGACTTTAATCAGAGGACTGTGCTTCAAAGATTCTTGGTGTAGTAGAAGAAAGAACATGGACCCTGGGGGAAATCAGAAATGGGTTTGCATTCTAGCGCTGCTTCTACTGACTAGTTTACTTTGGGGCCAGTTACTTAAACTTTTTGCATCTCAGTTTCATTACCTGTGAAGCTGGAATAAGAACACTTTCTTGGAAAGTAGATCTACAGCTCCCTGTGCACCCTGGCCCAAGCCACCAGCATCACTCACAGGATTAAAGCAAAAGCTCCTGAATGGTCTCTCTGCCTTCACTGCTGTGCCGCCTCCAGTCTGTTTCCAGCCTGGCAGCCTGTCAGAGCACACCATTCTCTGAGATCAGAGCAGCAACTCATCTCCCTCAGAGTAAAGCCCACCTCCTCACTATCATGGTCCTACCCGATCTGGTCTCTTGGTAAGTCTCTGATGTGTTATCCCATTGCTCCCCCTCACTTCCCACACACCAGCCCCACAGGCTTTCTTGCTGTACGTAAACTCACCAAGCACACTCCTACCCCGGGCACCTTGGCACTGTCTCTGCTCTCTGCCTGGAGTGCTCTTCTCCAGGTATCCACTTGCTTTCTTTACTCAAATGTCACTCTCTTAGTTAGGGCCTCCCTTTGATACACTGTCAAAAATTTCAACTGTCTCCATCCCAGTCCCAATACTTCTTAGCTCCTCTCTCTGCATTAGTTTCCCCCCTGGGCAGTTACCACTAGCTAACTGTAATAGGCTAAATGTTTATGTCCCCCCAAAACTGATGTGTTGAAATCCTAACACTCAAGATGATGATATTAGGAAGTGGGGCCTCTGGGAGGTGATTAGGTCATGAGGCCACAGCCCTCATGAATGGGACTAGTGCTCTTATAAAAGAGGCTCTGGAGAGAACCCTCGTCCATTCCACCATGTGAGGACACAGAGAAAAAAATACCATGTATGAACCAATAAGCAGGCCTTCACCAGACACCAAATCTGCCAGCATCTTGATCTTGGACTTCCCAGTCTCTAGATCATGAGAAATAAATTTGTTTATAAGCCACCCAGTCTATGGTATTTTGTTGTAGTAGCCCAAACAGACTAAGACACCAATGTACTATACATTTTACTTATTTATGTTTGCTATTGTCTGTTTCTACAACCAGAATGGAAGTTCCATGAGCACCAGGATTTTTTTCTATTCTGATTGCTTCTCTCCTAACACCAGGAATTGTTGCTGGCTCATAGTAAATGCTCAATACATATTTGTTGAATGAATGAAGAATTATTAGAGATAGTGTTTGTAAAGCGGAACAATGGAGTGTAATAGTCAAGAGTGCAGCTTTGGAAACCAGAACACGTGGATTACAATCTAGCTTTAGTACTTAGTAGGCATGTAATCTTGAGCAAGTTACTTAACCTCTGAGCTTCAGTAACATCATCATTGATATGGAACTACCTATGCATAAAGTTGTTGGGAGATTGAGATAAAGTGTTTAGGACAATGGCTGGCACATATTAAGTTGTCAGTAAGGTATGAATATTGTTATTGATATATCTAGCACACAGTAGGTGTTTTGTTTAATGACCATTGCAATCGTTATTAAACTCAATCTGTAAGAGTCTGGGAAGTTTCAGAAATTGAGCAGGTTTAAGAGTGGAGGGTTTGGTTATTTTGGACATTAGAACTAGAAAAGCAAGCCGGTGAACTGCGGGAAACTCCGTAGCTAAACTGCCGATCTCTAATTCAACTCTAGATATGCAGCTTAGGCTAATAATACCTGTACTCCAAACAGCTGATTAAGCACAGTATGATTGAAGGAGAAATGGCACCACGTAGGACAAAGGGTCGAGGCTGTGGTCACAAGGCTGTTCTAAGTTAGAGGGATCGCTTCATCTCTTGGGGAGCACAGGGTATAATTAACCAGAAGGCAGCACAGAGGCTTTCTGCTTGAGAATCCCCTGAGCAGTCTCGTCACAGGAGGCAAGCACAGGATATTATTAACTGTCCCATAGGCAAAGGCATATAAAAGCAAAGTTGTTTTTTAACATCAGCAAATTCCAGTGCAGAAATATCCAGTGGCAGAAGAGTAATCCTGGAAGTAGAGGAGCTATTAAACACATGATTCCCAAAGAAGTCAGTGCCTCCCCTTCTGATGATGAGTTTGTGAATTTGGGGGTGTTAGTGTAAATAATTGCTCTTCTCAAGCCACATAACCATTAGATGATCTAAAGGAACTATAGGCCTTTTTATTATTATTCTATGGTCATATTTACAAAATGCTAGCTGAAAAATGGGAAAGCCTTTAAATGAGCTTGGTTTTTGAAGTACCAGTCTCACCTAGTCTTCCTAGCTACTGCCTGTGCCTCTTCCCTCCAGCTCCACTCAGTGGGTGGGTCTGGGTCTGAGTCCAGCACTTTCTATTCAGCCTGATCATGTAGCCGGTGCTTTCATGGGCAGTCTCTCATTTCCTGCACCTGAAGGCAAGAACTAAGTAGGGTCTGGTGTCAAAACCAGGTCTTATATCCACACAATAGAATATTACTCATTCATAAAAAAGGAATGAACACTTGTATTTTCAATCTTTTTAATTTTAGCCATTCTATTTGATGAGTAACGGTATTTCATTCTGATTTTAATTAATTAATTAATGATTTTTATGTACTAATTTTCCATTTGTATATCTTTTTTGGAGGAGTGTCCATACTAATCTTTTGCCCATTTAAAAAGTAGAATTAGGGCCGGCCCGGTGGCGCACTGGATAAGTGCACCGCTTGGGAAGCGCAGCAGCGCTCCCGCCCGAGGGTTCGGATCCCACATACAGACCGGTTCCCGCTCACTGGCTGAGCGAGGCGCGGGAGCAACGCCGAGGGTTGCAATCCCGTTGCTGGTCCCCAGTCCGGTACGGGGGCAACACTAAGGGTTGCGATCCGTTGCCGGACACGGAAAAAGACAAAAAGACAAAAAAAAAAAAAAAAAGTAGAATTATTTGTTTTCTAAAAAAAGACAACAAAGAAGTAATAAAGTGCTGATACATGCTACAATGTGAATGAACCTCGAAAATGTTATGCTATGTGAAAGAAGCCAAACACAAAAGGTCATATATTGTATGATTCCATTTACCATGAAATAATCAGAATAGGTGAATCCATAGAGACAAAAAGCAGATTATTGACTTCCTAGGAAATTGCTGATGATGAAACTGGTGATGAAAATGTTTTGGAACGAGATAGAAGCACTGATTGCACAACATGGTGAATGCACTAAATGCCACTGAAATGGTCATTTAAAAACAGTTACTTTTATGTTATGTGAAATGTCCCTCAATCTTTTCTTAAAAGCCAGGTCTTCTGCTTTTCAGAACTTAAGCTTCTTTCACTAAATTACTTGTTTGTTAACTTTGATGATATTTAAAACATTTATAATACTCTATTATATTTTAAAATTATAGAAAAGCAATTTATTGCTTTATTACTTTAATATGTAATTTACCAAGAAAGATTTTAAATTTAAATAATAAAACTATTATAAAAGAAAAATGGGTACATGAAAAAGTTCAAACAGTGTAGAAGATTACAGATAATAATAAAAGCTTACAAATTCCCAGCCATGCCAGTTTCACTCCTGAGAGATAAGCATTTTTAACTGTTCTCTATGGAAAATTCCAAAAGATTTTCTGAGCATATGTATAACCACACAGAACTGCCTTTTGCTTTTTTGTTCCCCCCACCCCCCATTTAACAATAGCTCTTGGAAAACTTTCATAAGAGAAAATATATCCAGCTTATGAATTCTAACAGCTATATAATATTCCATTTTGTGACATACCATAAGTTCATTTACCGTCTCCCTCACTCTGATACCTAGTACTTCTCTTCTCCAAGTTGTCTTCTATTCTGATGTGTCATGTTTAAAAGCCCTTTGCGGTTCTAAGGAATAATAGTGGTTTCAAATTTTAGAGTGTGTAAGAATTATCTATGGAGCTAAGTAAAAATGAGTATTCATGAGCTTCCTTCTTTAGAAAGTCTAACTTGGTGGGTATAGAGTGGGTCCAATAATCTCCATTTTTAAATAAGCACCCCAGGTTATTCTGATGCAAGTGCTTTCTAATCCTAATTTGAGTAATACTGGAACAAAACAAGGAACCTCATTCATTCCAGCAAATCACTGTTGAGCTGTTGTTGTATTCCAGAATCTGTGCATGTGCTGGGAGTGCAAACACTAATAAAACACAGCCCCGGCCCTGACGACGGAGAAGACAGGTGTATCAATCCGTTTCTGTTGCTTGTAACAAAATACCTGGAACTGGGTGATTTATAAGAAAACAAAATTTATTGCTTACAGTTTCAGTGGCTGGGAAGTCCACAGTCTAGAGAACACATCTGGTGAGGTGACTCTATAGCAATGAAGGGTGTCACATGGAGAGAATGGCAGAGCAGAGAGAGAGAGACTAACCTCCTCATTCACTCTTTTTTTACAGCCACCAGAACCACTCCCAAGAATGGATCAATACATTCACGAGGGTACAGTCCTCACAATCCGATCACCTCTTGAAGGCTCCACCTTTCAACTACCACAATAGCATTTCCCACCTTCTTAACACTGTCACAGTGAGGGTCAAGTTTTGGGGGGACATTCAATCCAAGGCAACAGATAAACCAGCCAATGCCATAACACGAACACCCAGTAGACAATGGAGCTCAGAAAAGGAAAGACTTATCTTGAGAAGATGTCAGGGGAGGCTTCATGAGGGAGGCCATGGTTGAGCAAAGCAATGGTGGATTAACAAGGCTTTCCCAAGAAGATGGAACTTGAGGTGGTGTATGGCTGAAGCTTCCAGACAAAAAGAACATCATATGAATAGTCACAGAAGGAAGAGAGAACAGAGTGATTGATGGAAAAGTCTACTGGAAAAAAAATAATGGTTGTATCACTGAGTGCACCACGTTAAGGAATTGTCCTTTATCTGTGGGTGTTGGAAACCATGAAGTATTTTGAACAAGAAAGTAACAGGGTCCAACTTGCATTTTAAATATCATTGTGGCCACAACGTAAAAGATGGACTCAAGGGGTCCTGAGGCTGCAGGCAGGGAAACTCATTCAAAGCCTGTCATAAAATCATGACAGTTTAAAAAGAAATGTGTGAAAATACTGGAATAAAACATGAAAGGATCACCTCATAATTTGAACAAGGAAAATGCTTTTTCAGTTTGTTACAAACCTCAGAGGTCAAAACAGCAAGGAATAACAAACTGGACAACATAAAAATAGAAAGTTCTGTGTGTCCTAAAAAATAAAGGTTAAAATGCAAATAAGAAATTAAGGGAAATGTTTGCGATGCTTTTTATAAGGGCTAATTTCCTTGACATGAAGAATTTCTGTGAGTAAATGAGAATAGACCAACAATCCACCTGAAAAATGAACAAAGAACATGAGTAGACAATTCACAAAAAGGATTTACGAAAGGCTTTTAAATAGTCAAAAAATGCTTAACCTCATTCATAATTAGAGCCAATGCCAACTGAAACTATGGTAAAATACCATTTTCACCTATCATATTATACTACTGTGTCAAAATTTTTAAAGAGAAAAAAATTCCGAATAAATACAAGAAATTATAAGGGCATGAACTAATAAAATAGTTGTAATGCAGATAAATGTAAAATCCAAATGCACCTGATGTAAGATAGGTACAGGCAGCTATGCAGTTGCCCACATGGAAAAATATCTATGGTGTTAATAGATAATAACTACAATAAGGTTAAGGCTGAGAAAAAATTCTCTCAGATATAATCCCATTCATATAAAAATGTTTTAAAGTAACTTCACAAAATCCTAACAGTTTTACAATCTGCTGTGGTTCCAAAAACAAGAACAAAACAAACAAAAACATCCATTGGGGTTTTTGGCTGCTGAAATAGAAATATGTGATCCAGCTTAAAGGTGATGAAGTTTCCTCACATGGTAGATATGGCACAGCGTTTAGATTCAAATGTAGCTGAATTTCAATCCTTCCTATTGAATGATTAGAGTCAAATAATTTAACCTCTCTCATCTTTCACTTTCCTATCTGTAAAAAGAGCTAACAATAACCCATTCTCAAAGTTTAAGGGGATTTTAGAGGTAACATGGAAAGCTCCTTAGCATGGTGCTTGGCAGAGAACCTGTGCTGAATTCATGTTAATTCTCCTCCTCTCTGCTAACCGTCTCCCCAATTTGTCAGATACTTCACCCCTAGAGGACTAGTTGGTGGAGGGTACTTAATCATCAGGGGCGACAATAAGAGAGTCCTTCGCAGAGTTAAAACTATGGAATTTAAAACAACTTGAGCCAGCCTGACCAGAGCTTGAGGATAAAGGTGAGATAGAAAGAGCTGGAATTCCAAGCAGAGAGAAGGGAAGAGGAGCCAAGGATTGGTTGCAGAGAAGCAGTGCTTGGCAGGCAGACTGAGTCAGTACCCTGGATCAGCCACAGGAACTTACAGAAAATAATCACATCTGCCACACATTTTCAGAAGTGTCTCCTTCGGTAGTTGGAGGCGTATGAGAGGCAGATTGAGGAATCCTCACTCAGAGCCAGCCAGAGTAGAAGTGATGGCCAGCGCAGAATCAGAGTCCCTGCTGGATCCAAGCAGGTCAGAGGACGGTGAGCTGGAACTAGTGAGAATATTCACCAGCTTTGTTTCTCAGCAGGCAGAGCTGCTCGGAGAGGCCCAGAGAACTGAAGGGGAGGTAGCTCAGTACAATGGGAGAGGCAGTAGCTGAGAGCCAGACATGGATGTTATGGAAATCTCTCTACAAAGGAAATCAAAACCACTTAGAGACATGAGAAGGTTAGCAATTTCTTGCTCCTGGGGCAAAGGTTGAACCTATAAAATGACCCCCATAACCTATGAAATAGCCCCAAGCATTATTGACAAGTCATTTATCAGAAAATTAGGTGAGTTGGGAGATCTTTTCTGAGGATAAGCAAGAAACTGATACCTTGCTTTCAAAGAGGCTGCGGTCAGGTCCGAAGTAGAGGCAGAAACGGTTCCATCCTCAGCGCCGCTCTCTTTCCTTTCTCTCGCCCCGCGTTCTCATTCGCTCCTGTGGCTTTAAACACGCCCCTGCTTGGGCTCCATCCAGTACTGCTGCCTCCTTCTCCCTCCACCCCACCCCAGCATGGACATAGTCCTCACTTTGCTCCGGTTCTGGGGTTAAATATTTTTTCATAAATGTTCAACCCCACATATAATTACAAAAATGCAAATTAAAATAAAAGGCCATTTTTGACCTATTATGTTGTCGAAGATTGATAATACCTACTGTTAGTGAAGGTAAGGGAAGACAGCACTGTCATGAGCTTTCATAGAACTAAATTTTGGAGCAATCTTCTTGAAGAGAAATTTGGGAATCTTTTGCAAAATGTGAAAGTAATATATGTATCCCTTTGACTTGGCAATTCCATTTCTAAGAATTTTTCTGACAGTTGTTTAAGTGAATGTACAATATAAATGTAGAAATTTTAATTGCAACTTTATGTGTAATCACAAAAACCAAAAACAAGAACCAGCCTTAATGTCCATTAATGAAGAAATATTAGATCATAGTAAACTGGAATAATGTGAAGCCATGGAATAGAATGGGGTACATTTTCATGTGTCAATAAGGAAAAATATCCAGAAGATATTGTTCAGTTAAAAAAAAAAGTAATTAAATATGCTGTGTGGTATGATTTCATTTGGTTTAAATATGTATGTATGTGTATGCATAGAAATTTTCTGGAAGGATAACACGAGCATTAACATAGTATAATTCCACTTATAATATACATAGAAATTTGCTGGAAAGATGAAGGAGAAACTGCTTATAGAGATCTCCCTGGAGGAGCAAAACTGAGTCAGGAAAGAATGAGGTAAACTTAATTTTTATTCTGTCATTCTGTATTACTGAGTTTTTATCATATGCATGCATTGCTTTCATTATTAAAAATACTTACATTTCAAAATGTTTCTGTGCTTATTAGTCATTTATAGTTTCTCTCGTCAATTTTCTTTGGTTTATTAGTTTCGTTATTATCTCACATTTATCTGTCATTCTCATAAAATGTATTTTTACACTTGCCCTTGGCTTTTTATTGACTGTATACATATATATGAATACAAAATAAGTATACTGGTCAGTGAGGCATGTATCCACAATGTAACCAGACCTGGATCAAGAAACACAGCACTTCCAGAATCTCAGAAGCCCCCAGAAACTCCCTCTCACCCCCTTCAATCTCTACCTCCATGGTTGACTTCTAATTTTATTTACAGTTTTTTATGAAGGAAAGTTTCTCGTGCTTTGGTTCTCAAATTTATTCCTCTATTCCTTGGAGAATTCTCTCACTGCTTTTGTGCATATAAAGTCTTTCTTCATCATGAAATCAAATGAATATTCACCCATATTTTGGTTTAATATAAAGAATGTTTTATTTCTTTACATTACTCTTACTGGAAATTACTTTGGTGTGAGATGTGGGTGAGGATCTCAATTAAATTATTTTGTCAAATGGCCAATCTTATAAGATCTTTTGTTCATAAGCAGCCACAGTTGAGATAATTTAACTAAATTTATCATCCTCAATGCCCTGTAGCACAAGAATCAAAATTTTATTTTAGGAAGAGAAGGACCTCCCTGAAGTATTGGTCATGGCTGCCCATACCCAGAAAACCAGAAGAAGTATTTGTAATACTGTAAAAGAGTATACAGCCTTATGGTACAGTTTTAAAGAGAATCAAAAGATTTATACTTAAACATAGCTATCCAGATGTTCTGAGAAGGAGCAGGGAGGAACTTGGCTGAACATTATTCCAACAATGTTAAATAGATGAAAAAGTTGAAAAAAGGCTACTGCCTTAACCATGGTGCATCTCAATGGCAGTCTTTGATATTTTCTGGGGACAAGGCCACAAAATTATTTGCAAACAAGCTAAGAAATAGTTAAAAGAGATTCTCAGTGAGGCAGTTTGGCCATCAACCACAACAAGAAAAAACACACAAGTGAGAAGTCAGAATGTGGATTCTAATTCTTTTTCTGCTTCTTTGCCACACACCCTTTAGCAATTTATCTTTTCAAGTTTAGTTTTCTCATTCCTAAGAGGAACGAAAATATCTGTCCTACCTACTTTGCAGGGTTATCAAAAGGATTAAATAAATGGATAACTTGAAAGTGCTACGTAAATGGTGGGCTCACAGCACCAGTGTGGATGTCTGCACTGCACTACAGTTTCCCACATGCAGGAGGGATGTACTTGAGAGACAAGCTGGCGACAGCAAGCTGTAGGTTATCGGGATCGGTCAAGGGGTGGATTCACCTGTCAGACTGACTGTGGAATAGGAATTTCTGGCCAAGTCAATTAATCAAAGAGAAATAAGAAAAATCACTTGAGACAAGAAAATTTTGTGAATTTTATTTCTGTGCTTTCCTTCCTAATGGGAAAAGATCAATTCTGAAACTAGTGGAAAGAACAGAGACTTTGGAGTCATGCCAGGATCTAAATCCTGGATCTATGCCTTTCTATCCATGTGCCTTTAAGCACATTTATTAATCTTTCTATGAACTTCGGTGACATCCCTGTGAAATGGGGGAAAGAGCAATACTTTTTCTCATAGAGTTGTAAGGACTAGATGAAGATATATATAAAGCAACCGACATAATGCCTAACACAAAGTAGGTACTTAATAATTAATCTTTATCATTTCTATTAAGTACTCGTGCTTTTCTCTACCTATTTGTAAATGCCAGGTTTGTTATTTTAATGCCATTAAAATTAAATTTGATAAATATAAACTAGAGATGTCTCTATGGTGGTCACCATGATATTAACATCCCACATACTCCAGAGCAGGATTTCTCACAGAGGCACTGTTGACATTTTGGGAGGAATCATTTTTGTTGTGGGGGCTGTCCTGTGCATTGTAGGATGGTTAGCAAGATCCCTGGTCTCCGCCTAGTAGACTCCTGTAACAACACCCGCCATTGTAAAAACCCAAAATGCTGCCAGACATTGCCAAATGTCCCCTGGTGGCAGAATTGCCCCCAGTTGAGAACCATTGCTCTAGGGAGCTTTTCTGGGAACTAAAGGAAGATAGAAAAGAGATCCATTAAGGACAGGGTAATGGGAAAAAGACAATCAGAGATTTAGGGTTAGCTACATGTATGGCTTCAACAGTACCATATAGAACTGTTTTTCATTTAAGCTGAATATTTACCCCATAGTAAATTAATACAAGGAACGAACTAGATGGATGTTCAGGTTAGCACAGAGCTTAAAAGTTCAGATAAGATGACTCTTTTTAAAAGGCTTATTTAAATATTACCTATCAACAAAACTAGCTGAAACATTGGAAGATAGTCTGATTTTGGTAGTTTGGGTCATCTGAGTCAAAATAAGGTAGTGATTAGAGACACACACAGATCCTGTAACTAATGGTACGGAGGATATTTTCTAAACTCTTGGGAGCTTGGGTGAGCAATGAGTTTTCTGATGAACTTGTGATTCACCTGACACACAGCATGATGGAAGGATGGGCTAAGAGTTTCTTACCTTATTCCAGGGGCTCTGCCTCAGCCCTATTTATAGGAATTCTGCTCATCTCTGAAACTGAGTCTCCTCTAAGGGGGAAACCAGCAGCTGTTTAAACTTGATTAGTGTGCTACGCTGAAGTTTAGAACAGAAAGCAAAGGGGGTGTTTCTAATCAATGCAGACGACAGGGGCCACTCGAGGGGCTCTCCGACTGTGTGCTCTGCAGGAATCCGTCCTGAGCAGTGTGACCTAAGAGAACCACAGATAGCCCTTACAATGCCATTTCTTCCTTTTCAAACAACCTCATGAAAGTCTTTATTGAAAAGCCTATGGAAATATTGGTGCTAGAAATGAAGACTATGTGATGATGGCTTTGAACCTCTTATTCTAAGTCATGTGTTTCTTCCACAAATATTTATCTAGCACCCATGCACCAGGTACTGTCTAGGTTTTGGAAACAGCAATAACCAAGACAGTTTGGTTTCTTTCAATTTTGTCTTGGGGTATTGGACTAGCCTCAGGCAAAATAGAGAAATAGGATTTGTGTGTCTTTCAAGTCTTCCCCATCATTATGCTCTAAGGTGTGGCTTCAGTAGCAAGCCCCTTTGGTACTTAAAACCAAGAAGCAATATAGGGAAACAGTTAAGAGCATGAATTCTGATATCTGGATTCATATATTGGTTATACCATTGCTAACTCTATGAAAATACATAACTTCTCAACAACTGGTTTCCTCACCTGTAAAATGGGTAAAAACACCGGTAATGTAGAATTGGTGAGGCGATTGCATGATAAAATATATGCAATTATTAAGCACAAAGAAAATGCACAATCAGTGATAATCACAACCACACAGTTGTCCAGAAGTTGGTGCCTCATGCCATTTTTTGCTTGACTAGAGCCCAAAAGTGCCTCTAGCATCCTTCACCCAGACGTGTCTTTGAAATCAAATTCTAGTGCCTTCTCAAAGCTTGCACTACAGAGCACTCAAACTCTCCCATTCACATTCTAGTCCCCTTTCTTGCTTTCTCAGGGTTAGAATCATTGAAAAGGAGTGGAGGCTAGAAGTGATCCTGCAGCAGGAGGTTGCAAAAGAACAGCAATACCCTTGCTAGATTGGGTCAAAAACTCCTGAAAGCTAAAACTACACGAAATCAAATCAGAGAAATATACAGACATCTAAGAAAGCATGATTTTCATGAAATGTAATGACATTCTAGGACTCAACAGAAATCCTGAATTGTAAAGGCTAGACACAGAAGAACCCTTCATTAAGGAGTGGGTTTTATTTGCCAGGGGGTGGTGGGGGGATGGAGAATGGTGGGAAGGAGGGTGACAAACATCAGCTGCAGTAGCATCCTAGGCCAACTACTGCTAAGTGAGAGCTGGCCCAACGATAGCAAAGAATTCCCTTTCAGCAAGAACAGTAAGGACTGTGGGTGCTGGATGTGGGTGCTAATTAGCTGTGTTGACTTTGCAGACATAACATCTAGAAATACCATATTATCTTTGTGGTGTTAGCCCACTGGGGGCATAAAGGTAGGTGAGTTCACTCGTCTATTTTGATTTAGATGAAGAATAGAAGATGAATTTTGTCATGAATGCCAATCAGATCATGTGGTTGTAGGCACCTGAGGCAGTGCATGGAGAAGGTGCAAGGTGGTAGACAGACTCAGTGATCTATTGATGGTTGAGATGGGAAGATGGACAGATAAGGAAGGATTATCAGTTTAATGCTACTAGCTGACATCAAAGATAGATGGAATTAGATAAAAAATATATTTTTAGAGTCCATGCGAGTTTATTGAATTGATAAATTCAAATAAAATGACCTTGGTAGAAAAATAAAAACAATTCTTTTCCATTCATTTTTTTTGGTTCAACAAATACTAATAAAGTAACCATAATATTCTAGACACTGTACTGGATGGTGGGAGGAAGGAGAATGGAATAGATACGGTTGTTACTCTCATGTGGTTAGGAGAACAAGACTTTAAATAATCATTCAAATAATCATAGAATTGCAAACTCACATAAGTGTCATTCAGAAAATTTCAGGGAGCTATATGTGTGGAACAAGGAAGCTTCATACTTCCTTGGAAATTATAGTGCATCACTTTTCCCTAAGGGGCTTTTTGCTGTCCTCTTGTGACAAGTAGAAACATTCTCTTTCAATTAAAAAATATTTATTGAAAGCCAAGTACTGAGCTAGTTGTTGAAGGTATAAAAATGTGGAGGACATTGTCGCTTTCTACACTTACTTGCTCTGTGATTTCTTTCTATCCTAAAGCATTTAGTTCCATCAACTTGTGGTATTTGGTTGATGACTGAATGGGATCAAACGATGACTCCCAGAAGTACATTTTTCAGCCAGGACATTTTCAACTGCCTTCACAGCATGGGCACCTGCATTTTTAATAGAGAACTTGCTCTTCTCTCCCAACCAACCTCTCCCCCAGTCTTCCCCATCTTAACCAATGGTAACTCCACTCATCCTTTTGCTCAGGCCAAAACACTTGTCCTCATCCTTGACACCTCCTTTTCTCTCACAATGCATTTCCAATCCATCAGCAAAGCCTATCATCACTACATTTAAAACAGTTTCAGAATCCACCCGCTTCTCACCACTCCCACTGAAACTATTCTGCTCCAAGTCACCACCGTTACTCACGTGGATTGTTTCCATGGTCTTCTAATAGGTCTCCTCGTGGTCTGTGGTCTCCAACAGGTCTCCCACCTTCTGTTCATGCCCCCTTCAATTTATTCTCAACACAACACCCAGAGAGATATCTTTAAAATATAAATCAGGACAAGATATGAGTCAGAGTTCTTACTCTAACCTTACATGATCGCACATGATCTAGCCTCCTGTCACCTAATCTCTTATTTCTGTTCCCTTTGTTTGTCTCCTTCTTCATATGCTACAGTCACACTGGCCTTCTTGCTGTCATTCAAACATCAAGCACCTTCTCATCTTGGGGCCTGACCATTACTTTCCTTCGTGCAAGAATGGTCTCTGCCTGCATTTCAATGGCCATACTCCCTAACTTCCAGCTCTTTACTCAAATGTTACCTTCTCAGGAAACTGTGCTCCCAGATGCTATATCTAAAATTTCAACTCCCCTTTCCTCTAATGCTTTTAATTCCCATTCCTTGATTTCTTTGTTTCTCTAATACACTATATATTTTTGTCTTTAAATATTGTTTATTGTCTGTTGCCCCCCAGCACTGCATAAGGCTTTCATGAGCCCTAAGCATTTTTGCTTCTGTGGGTCCCTTTCTCCACAGAAAAAGACTAGAATTGTTATTTGTTATTTTATTTTATTTTTTTGTCCTTTTTGAGACTGGCCGCACCGCGCTCAGCCAGTGAGCGCTGTGAGTGCACTGGTCATCCTTATACAGGATCCGAACCTGCGGCAGGAGCGCTGCTGCGCTCCCAGTGCCGCACTCTCCCAAGTGCGCCACGGGTTCGGCCCTTAGAATTGTTATTTGAAGACAACACTATTATAAAAACAAATATAATTCAGGCTGCACTTAGTACTTTATATTTTTTCTTCTGATTTTTTTTTCCTTTTTGTCTTTTTTTTCGTGACCGGTAACAGGATCGCAACCCTCGGTGTCGTGCCCACACCGTACTCAACCAGTGAGCGGACCGGTCTCTATATGGGATCCGAACCCTCCGCGGGAGCGCTGCAGCGCTCCCAAGCGCCGCACTACCAAGTG
This sequence comes from Galeopterus variegatus, assembly GCF_000696425.1. Classification (NCBI taxonomy): domain Eukaryota; kingdom Metazoa; phylum Chordata; class Mammalia; order Dermoptera; family Cynocephalidae; genus Galeopterus; species Galeopterus variegatus. Next base: position 46,931 of record NW_007726689.1, on the reverse strand, counting down.
CGCCACCCGGCCAGCCCTTTTCTTCTGATTTTAAAAGAAGTCAGAATTAAAGCAATATTGTGGGCCCCTGAAAGTCTTGTGAGCTCTGGACACTGTGCTTACTCTGCCTAATGGGTAGGGCAGCCTGGTCTCCCCACTAAAATGCAAACACCATAGGCACAGAGATTTTCATCAGTGTTGTTCACTGCTGTCTTCCCACCCCCCAGAACAGTACTTGGTACATAGTAGATACCTAATAAATACTTGTTGAATGAATTAATGAATGAATGCATTATCTGTAAAGCTTGGGCTTGTGGATAATATGACCTGTATATTCTTAATTTCCAGCAACATCAAATTATGGTTCTGTAATTTAAAGCGTGAAGGCCTTAACAATACCAGTTAATAGCTTTGTGAGAAACCATCATATCTTTATTGGTTTTTGGTTGAGTACAAACAGAACCATTTGAGAATACAACCCTTCAGGGCAAGTACATCTTGCCATGCACTCTATAAGTTCAGTACCACCCTGAGGCTTCGCAATCTCATAAATAATAAAAATTGCTTAAAACTGGGTGATGTGAGAGGCAGCATCAGTCCCTAGGCTTTGGGAACAGTACCAAGAAACTGGCTCCTACAAGACACCCCCGCAGAAGTAGACTTCGTCTGATCCCTTGGAAGTGCAGGTAGAGTTTTGGCAGCTGAGCAGGTGTTGGTAAAGCAGGCATGTCTGAGCTGGCCTGCAGACATGTCATAGAGACTCTGTCTTCTGCTGACCCCGTGGGCAAGGGTGTTCTGCTTCAGACAGTTCCACTTAGAAGATGCTCTCATACATGTCTGTGACATGAAATGATGCTGTCTCATCAACTAGGTCTCCTAAATGTCACTTGTGTTCAATCGGGACATGTCTTTGAAAGAGATCATTTCAAACTATGCATACAACACAATTCTATCACATGCCCCCAATATCTCTGAAACCATACAGTTGAGGTTGTGAGAGCAACAACCATCAATGTCTAGATTGTGGATTATATTTGGAAAATTAAAATATTTTCATCCTCAAATTGACCAGTTTATCTGGTACTTTTAATCTTGGGTGACATTTGTACATTTTGTAAAATATGAGATACTCAGCAGGTTTGCTTTCTTTCAAACACTTGCTTTGTCTGTTATGTAGTAAGAGTTCCAATTTAACTTATACTGTGTTTACCCCAGGATTCAGATGGAGTGAACCATCATGAGTCTATTTGTATGAGGGGCCGAGGAACATTCTGAGAAATAATTCATTTTTTAGAGAAAAAAGCATCAAGGCTCACAAGTTTCATTCAAAGCAATGAGGAAGGGTTCTGGTCAAGATGGTGGAATAGACTGTCCCCAGCATCACTCTCTCCCACAAGTCAAAGAATTTACAACTATAAAAATGTAACATCAGCCAAGCTGGGACCACTGAAGCTCAGGGGAAGAGGAGGAGAGACCTACGGCGTTCATGAAGGCAGGAGAAATCACAATGAGAGAAAGAAAAAACTGCTCTGAATGTTTTGAGCCGCGGCTGCTCGAAGGCTGGAGCTGATGAGCACATGGAGCAGGAGCCGGCAGAAGCCTCAGCTGTGTTCTTCAGATGGAGTTGCTTAGAGGTGGCAGGGGAGAAGAAGGCCTTGGTGGCCTGCAGGACTGTAAGACCACTAATAGTGTTCCCATGGACCCATGCAGGAGTGAGGAGCCAGAACAGCTGAAAAAGGGGAGCCATTCAGAGGCTAGTCAGCGCAAGGGACCTGTGCAGGGCCCATCCCATGGGAAGTGTTTGTAGCACGGGTGGTGGGGGAGACAGGCCTACCAGGAGAACACTGGGGCACAGCAAGGACAGCCAACCTGTCCCCCAATCAGCACAGGACCATTCAGAGGAGACTGGTTGGGAATGTAAAATTGTACGGGGTGCAGTTTGATGAGAAAACTCAGGCCCAGATCAGAGATTCTACACAACACAGATCCACCCAGTCTCTGAGAGCTGGAAGTAACTATAAGGTCAACCATTAAACCCTGAGCTGCACAAAAAGCCTTCCCTAGGGAAACAGCAGCAAAGCAGCAATTTAAACCAACCACACATCTCAAGTGCTGGTTCCCACAGGAAGTTCCCCCATTTTAGACGTAAGCAAAGGACAAAAAGTTAGTTCTGGCCCAGGCATACAACCAGTGCCTTGGGGCTTGCCTGGGAACTGGAGGCTTGGAGCTGGGGATGGACCCCACTCCCACATCCAGTCACACTGTGCCAATGCCTTGGGGCCCACCCGAAGACCAGAAGCATGGAGAAGGGGACCGGATCCCCACCCACAACCTGGCACACCATGCAAGTGCCTCAGGGCCCACCTGGTGACCCAAAGCATGGAGCTGGGGACTGGACCCCTGTCCCACAAACAGGCACACCATGCCAGTACCTTGGGGCCTACTCAGTGACCTGGGGCATGGAGAAGGGGACCGGACTGCCCTCCCACAATGAGACACACTGCACCAGCACCTCAGGACCTTCCCAGGTACCAGAGGCATGGAGAAGGGGACCAGACACATCCCACAACCAGGCATACCACCAGCACCAAGAAGCATGCCAAAAACATAACCTCCACGTGGCCCACCATAGCCACCACAATAACCAGGGTTGCCGTGAAAGAGGCTAGATGCCACAACCATCACACAGAAGGTCCACCAACCACTGGAGTGCACCAGCAGAGATAAAGAAAAGAAGAGGATGTCTCTCTCCAAAAATCCCATTTCAGAGTGACAGAAGAAGCATCTGCTCTATGATAATATTGGGGGACCTGATCACACCTTTCAGCATTGAACAGATCATCTAAGCAACAAATTAACAGAGTGACCATTACTCTTGCAGAGGGAGAGAAGAAATCTAGGGTTATCGGTGGGAGGGGGAGGGAGTGGGGGATGGGGAGAGATTGGACAAGGGGCATAAAGAATAATTATCATTTGTAACAATATATATGCTAGTAATACTGATTTGATCAACATATCTCAATATTGAACCCCCAAAATATGTAAAACCAATTTTGATTCAATAAATAAAAAAAAAAAAAAAAAAAAAAAAAAAAAAAAAAAAAAAAAAACAATGAGCAAGTTTCTGAAGGGGAAGGAATTGAAATTGTACATGATGTTTGTCATATGTTTATTATCATCTCCCCCAGCATAGACAAGAATGAAAGTTTCACATGAGCAGCAATTTCATCTATTTTATTTACCAATATATCACTAAAACCTAGAATGATGTGCATACATTACGGGTGCTCAATAAATATTTGTTGAGTAACTGAATGAATTGCACAGATTTCTCTGAATTGTAGAAGAGGGAGCTACAAAAAAGAAAACAGTACTAATACTGTTTAGCAAACTCTGAAATCATAACACAGCTGCTGCTCTGGTGATAGAAGTTTGAACAGTGGCCAGAAATAGTGCTGGCAGCTTCAGAAGGTGACACCCTTATACCAACAACATCCATGCTCTTGGCTTCAGGCATGGCAGATGTTTTAGTCCATTTTATGTTGCTATAACAGAACACCACAGACTGGGTAATTTATAATAAAGGAAATTTACTTGGCTAATGGTTCTAGAGGCTGGGAAGTCCTAGATCAAGGAGCCACACCTGGTGAGGGCCTTCTCACTGTGTCATAACATGGCAGAGGGCATCACATGGCCTGAGAGAAAGCAAGAGAGAACTGAACTCGCTTTTATAACAAACGCACTCTTGCAGTAACAAACTCACTCCCACGATAAGGACATTAATCCATTCATGAGGGTTTTGTCTAATCACTTCTCAAAGGCCCCACCTCTCAACACTGTTGCATTGGGCATTAAGCTTCTAACATCTGAAATCTGAGGGCACATTCAAGCCATACCAGTGGGCATAAGCCAAAGTGATGGTTGACATTAGAGATAATGACCTCAGTGGACAGAGGCAGGACATCTGCTGATTTCAATAGTAAAAAAAGCCATTGGCTCTTGAGAACCAGAGCCAAGAGGAGAAAAAAAAAAAAAATGGATCTCATGAGGTAGTCAAGAAAACTAGTTCATGACTCATGAATCCCAAGCACCAAACTTTATTATTCCTTAAGGTAGTTGTTTTGAAGCACAAGAACCTGTCATGAACTGGCTGTCTGTTGATCTTAAGAGTTGATGTGCCCCGCCAGCAGCCACCCAGCTTCTTTTTCCATCCCGGATGCTAACTTGGCACTACAAGATGTTTTGTAATGTGTACTGCTAACATAAATGGGAAATAAGCAAATTCCAACACCATTCCTATATTAGAACAAAATTATCTTGGGTTATCCCTGTCCTGTGTCACTACTTCATATAGTGTCAGGGACTTAAAAGAAGCCAAATTGAACCACAATATGTTTTGACCTGTAAGCACCCCTAAAGTCTCATATCCCTTCTCAGATAATATGTGTATTTTAACAAGGACTATTTAGGAATAAATATTGTTTAATCCCTGCTGTAGACTGGATGCCCCCTGACCCCAACCTGATTGAAGCTTAATCCTCACTGTGACTGTTGAGGGTGAGAAATCCAATTATGGTAATTGAAAGGTGGAGCCTTGAAGAGGTGATTGGATTGTAGGACCATACAGTAGTGAATGGATTAAAAATGGTGGTCAGGGGTGTGGTTCTGAGGGCTTTAAAAGAAGAGTGAATGAAGAGGTTACTCTTTCTCTGCTCTCTCTGCTTCTACCATCTTGCAGTGTGAGACTCCTGGGTCACTGTCATCACCACCAGATGGACTTTGGACTTCCAAGCCTCAGAAACTGTAAGCAATAAATCTTGTTTTTTTTCTAAATTACCCAGTTCCAGGTATTTGGTTATAAGCAGCAGAAACAGACTAATATAATTTCAAAGACTTATTTGAGAGAGGGATCAGAGGCTGGTCAGGAGTGGACTCCAGCTCAGTAATGAACACTTGGGAGAGGGACTCTCAGACAGGAGGATGTTTCAGTGTCCCTCATAGCACACCACTTGACCTGTGTGTAGAGGCAGTCCTAGGATTATAATCATGAGTGTTTTTTCTTTCTCTAATCCCTGATAGGACAGAATTTAGCCATGGATAAATCCAGTTAGGACTTGAGAAAAACACAATGGTCTTCTCCCTTATTGGGAGAGTCTGTTGGATCCTCAAGAACTAATCTTACCCTGGTACCATGGGTCCAGAAGAAGAGGAATGTAGCAGTGGACCTGGAGAAGTAGCTACAAAGGAGGCTGACACCTGAAGTGATGTCCTTTTCATAACTTCTAACTAGTCGTTGGAGATAGGAGGCCAACCCTGAGGATAGAAACAACGTGAAGAAAACAATCCAACAAACAAGAAACAGGAAAACTGTGGCACAGCCAAAAGGTATGTGTGTTTTGAGGAAGCAGCTATGAACAGTGAAGAATATGCTGAGAAGTCAAATCAGAAGAGGCCTTAAATTGCTGAGTAAATTTAGAGATACGGAGGTCTTGAGAAATGGGGACAGGGCAAACCAGGTGGGAAAGAAATTTTTTGGTTGTCTTCCAGTATTCAATTCCCCTTTCCACTTTGGCAATAGGATTTTCAGCTAGGCATATGACACCCAGAATGAAAACTCTGTTTACCAGCCTCCTTTGTAGCTAGGAGTTACCATGTGATTGATTTAAGGCCACTAAGATGTAAGTTGAAGTGTCATGTGCCAGCTGCCAAGAACATTCCTTAAGAGACAGTTAGCCTATGTTATCTGCCACCTCTTTCCCCTTTCCACATGCTGTTGCCTGAAACATGGATATAATTATGGGAATTCAAGCTTGGTTCATGGGGGTCATACCAAGGGATGTCAGACCAGAAGGCTAGAAACAGCCTAAATCTCTAGTGACTGCATGGAGCAGAGCTACTTCTCTAGCCTTAGATTGTCAACCTCTGGACTTTTGAGACAGAGAAATATAAAATTGCAGCTTATTCCAGCTACGGTTACAGCCGTCTCTAATCCCAGCTGAAGAAGATGTCTAACAGGCGTCTCATCCATGTCAAAGCCAAAGTGAGCTCTCGACGCTCCTCCCCACATTTGCTCCTTACACGTCTACCCCATCTCAGTTCATGCCACTCCTATAAACCCAGTTGCTTAGGCCAAAAATAAAGCATCATCCTTGATTTCTCACTCTCTCTCAAAGCCTAATTTTATCCATCAGGAAGTCTTGAATACCATAAACGCAAGTACCTTCCCTACCGCACTCCCACCTCCTCGGCATGAGCCTTTACAAGGCCTCCTAGATTGCCCGTGGCTTCCTCACCAGTCTTTACGCTTCCACCTTTGCCTCTGTACTTCATTTCTGTATGAGAGTAGAAATTATCTTTCCAAAAATGTAAATCAGATCATAAGGAATTCTCCTCAGAACCACCCATGGCTTTCTTCCATCTTTGGACAAAACTTTAAATCCTAGGTGGACTTACACAATACGCCTCCTGGTGACCTTTCCGCTTCATCCCTGTCTTCCTACTTATCTCCTCCTCAATCGCACCACTCTTGTTACATGGGCCTCCTGCTGCTCTTTACTAGCCTATGTCACAATATACACGTGTTTCTAAACCAGGTGCCTCAGGTTTTGGAAGAGCAGTTACTACATGTTAGTTGCTGTCTTTGTTGTGTCCTCATCTGTCAGCAGAAGTCTTGCCATTTATTTCCAGCACCCTGTCCTGTCTCAGTCACTTTGCCAACAAACTCCTAGAACTGAGTGGGGAATAGTATGAGAGCATTTCAAAAACTTCTTGGAAAGATTCGTATTATTTTTCAATTCTATTTTTACATCAACTTTTTGAAGTACTCTCATATGGATAAAAGGTACATATTATGTCAAGAAAGTAGAAAACAATTTAAAATTGCAATTAGGTATAAAACAGTGTACAATGTAAGTTCTATAGCACTTTAAGAACAAAGAGAAACCAGTCCCATGAAAGGGAGGTTAGTTTCTTTGGCCAAATACATTTGCATGGCAGACATTCTACCAAGTATCATGAACACAAACAAGAATGTTTTTATTTTGAGCACATGAAATGATAATATTTTAGACATATTGGGTTAAATAAATGATATTATTAAAATTAATTTCACCTGTTTCTTTTTCATCTTTTAATGTGGCTACTTGAAAGTTTAAAGTTACATATATGCTTCATACTCTATTTCTATTGACCAATGCTGCTCTGGATCTTTAAAATCCAAACAAGAAAATGGAAAATTAAAGCTATACAAGATAACTTATACAAAGAGATGGGGAAGAGAGGCTATAAGTTGTTAAGCACCTATAACGTACCTAGCAGTCTGTGCAGGAGAGGGAAGGGTCTTGGTTGATGCCACGGAACAATGATTGTAATGCTCATGGAAAATGAAACAAGGCAAGGAGTGGGGAGGTACAATGTTTTTGGGAGGGTGATACATTCAGCTTTAGACCAACTGAGTTGCAGGTGATGGAGGAATTACACAAGTGGACACAGGTAGGCATGTTTTTGACCTTCAATCTCAGGAGAAAATTTGGATTAGTGATAAAATTTGAATGTTCTTTGAGTAGACGTGATGGTTGAAGTCGTAAGATTGAGTTGTCCAAAGGTGGGAGAGAAAGAAGAAACTGTTTGACTTGCAGAAGAAGTACATTTAGAGGGCAAGCAGAGAAGACATTGAAGACAGAATGGGGAAAGAAGAACCAGAGTGAGCTAGTGTCATTGGAGCTACGGGAGAGGAGAGGAGAGGGCAGGAGCAGTTCATCCTTTTTTCCCTCATGGTTCTATTTACATTAATTAAGCCAGTCTTAATTCAGCAAACGTTTACCAAGCACCTACTCTATACCAGATATTGTGAGAATTTCTAGAGATTCAGCAATAAACATATGATGGGGAAAATAGTATGGTGTAAGAGAAGGACTGGGTAAAGATGGCTATGGAAGCCGAAAGAAAAGTCTAGAGTTCATTGAGCATTGCACAAATGACAGTTAGTGACCAAAGCTGTCAGTGGATCACACCACTAAAACAAGATCCTAAATTAGTCAGACAGGATTAGAAGATTACTAAATAAGACATATAATGAAGTTAGCCAAATATTTAATTATATTTATTTTTGCCAAATAGACATAGCCTAAACCATAGTTTCTCAGCTTTCGCACCTTTGACATTTGGACTAGATAATGCAAGTGGGGGCTGTGTGATGCATTGTAGTATCTTTAGAAGTATCCAGGGCCTCCACCCACTAAAAGCTAGTAGCAATCCAATCACCCTTATCCCAGTTGTGACAATTAAAAAGTCTCTGGATAATGCCAAATGTCCCCTGGGAGAGTGTCTAAATTACCCTTGATTGACACCCACTGGTATAAAGTAAAAATTCAGTGACAAAATAGAATTAATAGGTCTAGTAAAGAATATTAGTTAAAGTCATGCTACAGATATTTCCTTCAGCTCTTAGTAGTTTGATACAATAGAGTTTTATTTACTGCTCACATAAGGATCGGTTGGTGGTGTGGAGTTAGGAAGGGGCGTGTGCTCATTCAGAAGCCCAGACTCTTTTCATCTTGTGATTCTTCCATCTTATATATCTAGCTTTTGAGATTTCCCTGGGTGTCAACATTGAGTTGGCAGGCAAAGGAAGAGAGAACATAGGATCACACAGGTGGTTTTTATAGGATAGGTCTGGAAAAGAATATATCACTTCTCTGTACATTCCACTAGCCAAAATGGAGTCACACATCCACAGCAAATAAGACTGAGAAAGGCTGTCCTGCTGTGAGTGCAGGAGGAAGGGAAATAGGTGTGTTTCATGAAAAATTAGCCTGTTGCTGCCAACAGGCCAAAAGTTACCTTTGACTACAAATGTAATTTTGTCTTCATTTATCAAATTTGAATATCTACATGAGTCAAATTAATAAAATCTTTAGCTAAATCTCCATGTACCTTATTGCCACATACAGGCACTATTACTTTAGAGTCAACAGTATTGACTTTCAGTTGCTGAAGGAAAGCAATGATACAAATAAGGAGTTCTACACCAAATGAAACACACTCATTATGCAAGTTTCTTTATAAACAGTGGGGGAAATTAGCAATGGCAGCCTTCAGAGAGGTGCAGAACGGAATGATTACTTGTTGTGATTGAAACCACGGAGTTGCTTCAGAACTTGAACTCATAGACGGAGCCACTGCAGGAAAATGACAGGGCCAACTCCCTGGATGTGGATGTGGGTAAAGTTACTTCATGTCTAAAATGTTGTTTTTGAAACCCATGAAAAATCAATCATCAAGAAAATGAAGTAGCCTTAATTAAAATCATCTAAAAGGAGAACTCACCTTCTCAAATCTCATAAGATTTATCTGAAAAATAGGATAACAACCAGTTTACAATTCACAGCATCAGTGCATCATAGTTAGACTTATTCTCTTGTTCTTTCACTATTCTAAATTTGTCGTCATTGAATCAATAAGCTAGGCAGTGCTTACACTACCTAATACTTTCTGGACATCCCAAGCAGATAGGAACAACCCCAGGGCGTTGGAGGACAGAAAGTAGTGCAGTATCCACCCCAGCTAGGCACAGGTTGGGAGGGGGTTCTCCCGGTGCATTGATGGGCTTGACACCCAGATAAATACGTCTTCTATGTGGGAGGTTGTAGTACGTTTTTTTTTTTTAGAGACAATATAATAAATCTGATTCGTTACCAAGTTTATCTGCAAAGGTCTATGTAGCCCCTAATGTAGCTAAAATACAAAATTATTCATGGGAGGTCTGGACTCAGCCATAAATAGTACCAAATCCCTGCTATTAGATTTGGAGGCACATGGTGTGGCCAATGGCAGCTGGGGCTCATAACAGCTAACTCATAGAATTGCTGGATGCTGTAAAAAGACAGCAGATAAAAGACATCTGGAACCAAGTATGTGCCATGAAGGTTGGTTCTATTTCATTCTGTTTCGTTCCTTTCTTCCACCTGAATGCAATTTACTCACATCTGTTTCTATGGTATTCTGAAGTGCAAATAAAATGATCTTTTGGAAAGTCAAATGGGGAGTTGCTGTACCTATGCCATCTCTAGAAGCAGTGTGGGACCCACGGTGAATCACTTGGCATGTATCACCCTCACAGTAAAACAAGTCTGCCCAGGAAAAATCAATTTAAAATAAATATTGAGAGCAGGGATGATGGAGAATAAGCATAAACTATGAGCATGTAGCCGAATACTTTTTTTATACGTATGAAGAGAGAAGAGATTTTGTTTTGGATATAACCTTAGGCTTCTATGCAAATTTTAGAAGCAACAGGTAAAGAATTTTTCTCCTTACAACCTGTCAATCTGAGTCACTGCACTGCACCAGCAAAATAAATCTTAAACTGAGGGGAGGCCAGTATAGGGCAGAAATGACTATCTGATCACCAAAGACACGTGATCCTCTCTCAAAGGGCAGAGCTATTGATGTCGATGTGTCCCAGCCCCCTTGGTATTAAGAGCAGTCAGATGACCAGTTCTGGCCACTGGGTGTAAGTGAATGTATTGTGTGACTTTCAGGACAATGTGATTAAAAATCCAGTGTGAGTGTCTCACACTCTTTTCTTCTACAGCAACCTTGGAGGCCATGAATTGAAGAGGGGAGCACCACAAGGTGAAAGGAGCCTGATTAATTCCCTAGTCACTGCTTGCAGGCATGTCAGAGTTCTGTAACAAAGAGTATCCACTTTGGATGTGGCCTAAGTGAGAAATAAATTTTGATTGTGTTCTATCACAGATAGGTTGGTGCTGCTTGTTTGGGCAGCTGGGCCTCCCTTATTAATACACAGCATAATTGGCCAGATTGGGGTTGGTCTGAAGATAAACAACAAATGAATGATATCCAGTGTAAGTGTTTACAAGAGTTTAGAGGAGGATTGCTCATTGTAGACCATCTGGATCAATGAAGGTTTACTTGAGAAGAACGGTAAGCTAGGTCCTGAGAGTGTTTTAGAAAGAGCCGGAGGAAGGGAACCTGAGGCAGGAGCATGGTGATAGTGATTCTCCTTGCAAGACAATACATAGACCAGTTTGGCTTGGGGGTACATTTGAAAAGGGATTTGGGGAGGTTAAGAACCTTTTGGAGACAAAGGAAGTGGGGCTTTGAAAACCATAGCAGGAAGTTGATCCTATCAGTGAATGGGATTCACTGAAGATGTTTGTGTAGTGCAATGGTAATGTGAAGGATGATTTTAGAAAGGAAAAAAGAAACCAGCCAACACAGGTGTTGGGGAGGATGGGGGTGGCTGGTAGTGAATGACAGGAAGTCAAACTCCCTGCTACCCTAAGATCTGTCTTTCCCCTCTCACACGGATATAATATATTCAGGCTTTTTTGTGCTCCCTGCAACATTGCAGCGGTCTTTATTGTCCACCTAATCACCATTTCCTCCTTCTTATTTGCCTACAAATATTCTGATTTTGTTTGTGGCAGCAATGTGTACCGTTCTGCAGATGAATTGGGGTTATCCAAGGCAGACATCTCTATCCCATTCCTCTCTGCCAGTTGAAGCTATAGAAGGAATATTCAAGTCAGGCCTGGCCAAAGAGATGTCAGGGGAAGCCTGCTGAGTGCTTCTAGGAAGATTTTTCTTCACTGACAAAAGGAGAGAACTGCTTAAAGAAAAAACTTTTACTCTTCGTCCCACCCTCTGCTTTTCTGAATGTGATTGTGATAGCTGGGGCTGTGGCAATCTGTTTGAGAACACAAAGTAAGGATGGTGGAATGGAAAGATAGGCAGAGCTTTGTTCCTCGATGACATTACTGAGCTGCCAAGCCATGTGGATACTCATGACCTCCAGACTTCTTGTTATGAGAGATCATTAGATGTCTTTACAGAATAAGCCACAGTGAGTTTGCTAAATCTTTGGTTACTTGGAACTAAAAGCATTCCTGACTTATAAATTCTGAAATAAATTCTTTCTCAAAGACCATCTAAAAGTTTCATAAGCTCCAGCCCATGGTGGGCTGTACCTGAAGATTTCAAAAATGAAGACATGTCTGACTTTGAGTAAAGAGATTTTTAAGCAGTCAAACTAAGACCCTTGCAATACATACATAGAAATATCTTAGGCTGAGATATAAAAGATAGCAGATAAACCAAGAATGAAAGTCGTCTGAAAACCCTTTAAAAGCTGAATGGAAAAGGAAAGTATCTAAAATGCAGAAGTCAAATAATTCACTAGATTAGCCATCAATGACAAGAGTAGAAATAAACAAGACAAAGCACTCAAAATATAAAAGGAAATTACCTTATCTACAAGAAGTAGTGTTATTTTGCCCTGGACTTGTAACATCATTGACCATTAAAAAAAAAAAAAGAAAGAAAAGAAAAAATAATCTAGAATTAAAACTTCAAAATCAGAAATGAGTATAAATTTTTCTGCAGATGTACATTTAGTAAAGGATTCAAATAAAATCAGTGGGAGTTATATTATTTATATAGAACTATATGCATCCTGCTCACTGAAAAATCAACCCTGTTAACAAATATTCCACAGTGAAGAAAATTGGGAAATAAATGCATAAAAATCCTCTAAAACCTTAAAAGATGTAAATACATATATATGTGTATGTATATATCCCAAAGAACAAAAACAGTTTTGAAGTGTATTTGCAGAAAATCAGAAGTGAATGAACAGAGAGGGTATGCTCTTGTGCAGAGCCAAGATTCTATTTTATTTTGACCCTCTTTCTACTTGAGAAAAACTATTCTGTCCTGAGACTATGTTTTTATTTGTGTTTTTATTTAGTGCTTTTCCAACAATTAAAATGCCTAGCAAACTGTGGCTCTCAATATACGTTTGTTAAATGAATCTAAAATCTGCTGTATTAATTTCTTGTGGCTGCTATAACAAATTACCACAAATTTAGTGGCTTAAAATACCAAAAATTTATTCTTTCACATTTTTGGAGGCCAGAAGTCCAAAATGAATATAAGTGGGTTAAAATCAAGGCCAGCAGAGCTGCACTCCCTCTGGAAGCTTTGGGGGAGAATCAGTTCCTTGCTTCTTTTGGTGACTGCCAGCATTTCTTGGCTTGGTGCTGCAGCACTCCGATCTTTAAGACCAGCATCTTCAAATCTCTCTCTGCTCTGTCTTCACATCACCTCTACGTGTTAAATCTCTCTCTCTGTCTCCCTTTTATAAAGAACATATGAGATTGTATGTAGAACCTACCCCAATAATCCAGGATAATCTCCCATCTCAAAATCCCTAACTTAATCACATCTGCAAAGACACTTGTTTTTTTTAATTTATTTTTAACCATATAAAGTAACATTCACAAGTTCCAGGGTTTAGGATGTAGATATCATCCGGGAGTGGGGTACATTTTTAAGCTTGAGGCAAAAGCATTCCAAAAAAGTGATAAGCTGAAAACAGAAGAGACGAACACCACCAGGAGAAATAATGTTCCTGTTACTCCTCTGGATAACTTTGATCATCTTAATGCAGTTAAAGTCTTTACTTCCAAGGAAAACAAAAACTGGAGACAACTTTATTTGGTTAAAATTAATGTGGTAATAAAGAAATTCTCAAGCCAAACAGCTAGCACTAATAAATTAAAATTGGAAAATTACAGGCCTTTTCTCTGGAAAAAAGAAATGATTAATATTACCTAAGGTAAAAAATGGGTTTATTAGAATGTGGGAAACATGATCCAAAATCATCATTGCTGGTATAATTCACTTAGATTCTTTATGGAATATAAGAACACTGGGTGAGGTAGTTTCCCTATACCAACATCATTTTTGCAGACTTCTGCAGATAGAAGAGAAGAGAGAGAGAGAAGATATTGCCAAGAATTCTGACACTACAAAGGCTGAAAGGAAATGCTGAGTAAATTAAGCATTTCAGGAAGTTTTAAACTCAGAATATAGAGCTATTAGTCAGAGCACTGAGAAAACATATAAAGATAATTTTGAAATCCTTAAAGCAATAGAAATCTAGACTATATTATCACTATTATTTTTCTCCTACTGTTTCTCTATCCAGCCACTTTCTACAAATGTATTATTGCACATTAGGGAACTCAATATAAAAGGAGTTAAAAATTTATAGAAATAATAAATCCTTTAATTTTATTTTGTTCGCTTTTCTGAATATTTTCAAAACCTCTACATGCTGAGACAAAGCAGGGTTTTGCTACATGTAACATATTTTAAGAATATTTACTAATATTTCTTTTCATGTCCACATTTTAAAGTTTATCTTAGAATTCCTTGCATAATAAATATTTGCTGAAAAGTAAATATTTGTTGAGTCAGCAAATTTTTGTTGCATGATTGATTGAATGAATGAATAAATAGTGGCCCAGAGACACTTTTTAAGTGGGTAGGTAAAGTGAACTGATTCTCTCCAGAGCCATCCAGACGTGTAACAGGAACATGATTCTTGCTTGTGAGCTGGGAAACCCTGGCGCCCATGGGGAATGAGGGTGGGAGATATCATGGTGACCAGTCTATGTGTCCCAGAAAACCCTGCAGGAGGATTTTCAAATCAGCCTGGAAACAACAAGGAATAGAAAAGACAGAAGACTATTATTTCATTGATTTTAATTTTTTATTGAATTATGTTTGTGTTTTGGAGTTTTATTTTCCTCCTCATCTTCTTTAAAAGTCCTCCTCCTCCTTCTTCCGCTCCTTTTCCTTTGTCTCTTGCCCCCCTTTCCCATTCTCCTTTTCCTCATCATCCCCGCTGTGTATTTATCCATATTTTGCCAGTCATTGCACAAAATCATCATTTACCAGCCAGCAAAAATGAGATGTGGCATGCTGAATATTTTCTGTCTTACAACTGCTCCTGACATCTGTAGCAGTTTTCACCTCTTGAATAAAAGTTAATCTAGTTCACTTAGTCTTAAAACATATTGAGCCTTTTAAAACAGTCGTTGTGGCCAAATAAATAAAGAGTAGGGCACAGGCATTGGAAATATAAACTAAATGACCAGGAACATAAAGGACATTGTCAGTATGGATTTAGAACTCACGGTTGCCAAGTCAAATACAATGGCGTTCTCCTTTTTCAATGCTGAATAAACCTTTAAAGTTTGGAAATGCCTGGATTGAACAGGTTTACGGAGTTTACATGCTTGATAACAGTGACCCTGTGGCAAGATGGAGAGAAGCCGGTTCAGATACTCCCTGCTCCCTGTATAATACAGTCCAATTTTCAGATTCTGCTTCCTCCATTGTGGAACCAGCTTGACATTTTTGTGTATTCATTATTTTCCTGAACCATGGGGTTCAGCTCAGATCAATGATAGGAGCAAAGGGCCCACCAAATAATCACACTGTAAGGTTGATTGTTGGCAACATTTCTGGAGATGCTCCTAGTGCTCAGGTGAGCCAACAGCACCCCATGTATGGGATGTGGATTTCCTGGGACCTAACAGAAAAGCTTTAAGCTGAAGCTCCTAGTGAAAAAGAGGTGCACAGCAGGTGCTTGATGTTATGGTGGGTCTCTTAGATCAGTCTACCTGCTGTGGGGAGGAATTAGCCAAGAAGTTCCTCACCTAGTCATGATCAGATAATTTCCAGGTCCTCACTTCCAGGAAACAACAACAAGGAATAGAAAAGACAGAAAATTGTTATTTCATTGATTTTAATTTTTTATTGAATTATATTTGAATGTGTTTTGAAGTTTTATTTTCTTCCTCATCTTCTTTTTTTTTTGTCTTTTGTCTTTTTTCCGTGTCCGGCAACGGATCGCAACCCTCAGTGTTGCCCCCGTACCGGACCGGGGACCGGCAACGGGATCGCAACCCTCGGTGTTGCTCCCGCGCCTCGCTCAGCCAGTGAGCGGGAACCGGTCTGTATATGGGATCCGAACCCTCGGACGGGAGCGCCACCGTGCTTCCCAAGTGGCGCACCATCCAGTGCGCCACCGGGCCGGCCCCTTCCTCATCTTCTTTAAAAAGTTGAAATGAACTTATTTTATTTCAATGTTTGTGATGTAGCATGTCTATTAACACTTCTCATTTTGGATTCTTGATGTTTTTTGCCTTTTTGTTGGTTTACCCATTCATTTGTTTATTCAATAAGTGATGAATAAATATTTATTGAGTGTCAAATAGGGAACAGATATTGGACTTTGTACTGGAAAGAGATGATGATATACATTGTCAAAAGCTATGAGGGGTGTGGTTTGGGATCTACAGTGAACTGTTGTCCATTCACTCCATTGGCTTGGACCTAATAAGTGGAAATTGACCAGTGGTAGCCTTTTCGAATTAGTTATATCTAACATAGATTAATTTAACATAAGATTTTCCAATATAAACTATTTAACGTAGGTGGTACCTGTGATGGTTCAGTGGTCTTGTAGGAAGATCTCCCCCCACTTCACTGCCTGTGGCTGCCTTGACTGTTACAGTCGATTGGATCTGGAACAAGAGATTTCAAGGTCAAGAGGCTCCTGCACACAGACTCAGTCTTGCCAGCGTCAGTCAAAGGAAGAACAGCACGCATCACTGCAATGGAAACAAGTGTCGAATTATGAAAGCTAAGGGCTTTTGTAAACCTTAACATGTTGACCCTAGATGTGTTTAGGGCACATGCTGGCTCTGCTACCCCCATTCACCGGGCTGTATGTTTTACCGCTATCCCAGTAGTCAGTCCTAATATGCTGAACCTGATAAGAGGTGGTGCCCGTCACTGGATGCGTGCAGTTAGTTCTCAAGCATTGGTACTCAATAGACTGTGGCTAAAACTCGGCCTTAGATTCAAAATTTATACACACAAACTACAAACATGGGTTTAAGGTATTTTATTTCTTCCAGCAAAAAAATAGATTTAAATAATGAATCCCTTCTGGTGGAATTCAGGCAGAGTAGGAGGGATATTTTATTGCAGGTGGCCATTCTCGACCCCCCTTGAGTGTACTCTGTTCCAAAGACCTATTATTTTCTCTGTTCAGTGTAGCCCAAGCATAGGGCCTGGGGATAAGAGTGCGGTCTTTCTAGATGAAGCTGAGTTTAAGAAATTTCATATATGATTGCCTTATCTGAGATTTTTAAAAAATGCTTCCAGTTTAACATAATTTTATGTACATTCTTCCAAATCTTTTCCTTTTCCTTTTTCCTTTCAGTATGTTGAGGTAAATTTGATCCATATTTTGCCTTCAGTTTTTGGAAAAACATCAAAATATTTGACCCATCAAACACTTAGTAAAATGTCAGATGATCTTTTCAATAAAAATGGAGTTTCAAGAGCTAAAATTCAGAAAGTTGATTTGCCAAGTTTAAACATACTAAGACAAAAAAAAATACTATGATCTCAAAAAGTTGCTTCAGAATGTAAAATTAATAAATTCAAAATGGACCTATAATTTAGTAAAACATCTCTCTCTTTTTCCTCTAATTCTTTTTCTCTTATTATTTTATGAGAAAAGAACAGAAATGTTACAGAGTAAAATGGACCCTTTTGCTTTTAAAGTGTTTTTTAAATGTTTGTTTAGTTTGTAATTTAGAACAGTTTAAAGTAGCCTTTCTCAGAATGTGTTCCATGGAACACAAGTTCCTCAAAATGTACCTCACCAAAAAAAGCTCACTAAATGAGAAAGTTACTCTACAATGTTTCCTCTCTGGGAGGCTCAGAACTTGTGTCACCATATGGAGGTTCTGAAAGAATGCAGGGTAGTAAAAAAAGATTTTTAACGTCATCTAACCCAGCATTGCCTGCCCTGTAAGTTTATCTATTAATGTCTATGTGTTGCACTTTGGGAACCATTGAGAAGAAGCAGATGGTGTTCCGGCCAGCCCCCAAGGTCATCCTGCATGACCAACACCCCGGTTGCAGGAGGAAGCCACCTTGTATGCTATGTGCACCCAGCTCAGGTGGAGGACGGCAGGCTTCTGGAATAGCTCCTGGGCAGTGTGGACTTCTGCATGGAGGTGGTCACAGGGCTCAGCGGCAGTGGCCCTGCCTACTCACTCATGGCTCTGGATGCATTGGCTGAGGGGGGTGTGAAGATGGGGCTTCCAAGGTGCCTGGCAGTGTACCTTGGGGCACAGGCCCTCCTGGGGGCTGCCAAGTGTACCTTGGGGCACAGGCCCTCCTGGGGGCTGCCAAGAGGCTACTGCATTCTGAACAGCACCCAGGCCAGCTCAAGGACAATGTCTGCTCTCCTGCTGGGGCCACCATTCATGCCTTGAAGAGTAGGGCACCTTGTCCTCTGTCCATTCAAGGCTTTCCCTTTCTCTCTCCCTTTTTTTCTTATGCTTTCCGGCTCCACTGCTGTTTTGGCTGCTCTTTTTCATCCAGCATCAACTGAACTGAAGAGTGAAGAGTTGGGGCTTCTGTTCCCTGCTCATCAATGCCGTGGAGGCCTCTTGCATCCACACACGAGAGCTGCAGTCCATGGCTGACCAGGAGGAGGTCTCACCAGCTGCCATCAAGAAGACTGTCCTGGATAAAGTGAAGCTGGACCCCCTGTGGGAGCCTCCTTGTCCCCTTCTGGTCATGCCAAGCTGCTCCCCCGCAGCCTGGCCCTGGCCGGCAAGAAAGACTGAAGTGTCCTGCCCAACCCACTCTGTTCTCCACTCTCTTCTCTTGTGGCTCAAAGTTCCTGCACTGGGGGTCTCTAGTCAGGCCACACAGACTGTCCCCATAGTGGCCAGAGCCCATGGCCTTGGTTAGCTCAGGGGTCAGCCAGGGTCATAGCCAGGGAGGGGGCACATACCTTCCCACTGAGAATCTCCATGTTCCACAAGTGCTCTTCTGCCCAGAACAAGGATGAGTTCTCTGACCTCAACATCCCTCCTTGGCCCCCAAAGCAAGTCAAAACCGCCTTCCTCTGGAGCTCAGAGGCATCGTGTCCAGAGGCAGAATGATAGAGTTTGGGTATGTCGTCTCACTAAAATTCATGTCAAAATCAGATGCCCAATGTGGCAGTGTTGAGAGCTGCTTGGGTCATAGGGGGTGGATCCCTCATTAACAGATTAATACCCTCCCTGGGTGAGGGGTAAGTGAGTGAGAGCTCACTCTATTAGTTCCCATGAGAGCTGGCTACTTAAAAGGACCCTGGCATCTCCCCTTGCACCCGCTGGCTGCCTGCTGCTTTCCACCATGAGTAGAAGCAGCCCGAGACCCCACCAGGTCCAACTGTTCCAGAATCATGAGCCAAATAAACCTCTTTCCTTATAAATTACCCAGTTTCAGATTTTCTATTATAGCAACACAAAAACGGACTAATACAGCTACTTAACCCTTGAATATTTCTCCTCTTCAGAGAATGGAGGTGGTGAAATGTAGTAGTTAGATATATGGACTTTGGACTCAGAGAACCTGGGTTCAAACCCAATTCCGCTCTTTACAAGTTGTGTGACCTTGAGCAATGACAACATCTCCTAATGTCAGTCTTCCTATCTCTAAAACGGACATCATAATAGTACTGACCTCACAGAGTTGTAGGGAAGATTTAAACGATAACTTCTATCAATTATTTAGCATCATGCCTGGCATAGAGAAAGCTCTCAAAATTTTTATAATTATTTTTGTATTGCTACTATTAGAGATGGCTTGGGTGTCTGCATCTAAACTACTCATAAATATAGAGGTCATTGTGCGG
>NW_007726689.1:5042-26887 GCF_000696425.1 Galeopterus variegatus | reverse complement strand
CCACTCACAAATAAAAAAAGGTGTCATTGTGCCCCCCCCCCCCCCCCCCCCCGCCCCCAGCCTTGTCATTCAGAAGCAATACGTTTGCATTGATAATGGATCTCCCAACAGGCTATTCTGTTTTGCATTTGGAATCTGCTCCAAACCTAATCTGCCACATCAAAGTCTGTAGAAATCAATCTTCCTTGGAGGCAAACTGCAGGGATAAGTAGGGCACCTTGTCCTCTGTCCATTCAAGCCTTTCCCTTTCTCTCTCCCTTTTTTTCTTATGCTTTCCGGCTCCACTGCTGTTTTGGCTGCTCTTTTCCATCCAGCATCAACTGAACTGATTTAAGGTTATCTGGCTATGCTTTATTAATCCTCCAACCCAACAAACATTTACTGAATACCTAAGTGGTCCTTGAATTTATGGATCACTCTGAGCTCCCAACTCCAGGACACGACTTCTCCAAAGTGCAGAACTTGAATGTTTACATAATATGAGGAAAAGGGATGAAAAGCAAACACTTTGCTTCTTTGGCAAGCCACCTGATAAAATAGCTGTAATTCAAGAAGCCCTTTTACTTTACAAGACAGAGACTGTGAACAAAACAGGAAGAAGCCATAGACCTAGTGGCAAAGGTTGAGTTTTTCTACCATAAGCACACCTCTTACTCGAACGTTTTCTCCCTGAAAGCTGCTGACAGAGCTTTGGCAAGGGATCGTCCTCCAGCTGGCTGATAAGCGAAGCCCTGTTTTATATTTAACTTGCTCCAGTGCAGGAGGGGTAGGGGTGGAGACGCGCCGTTTATAAGGGGAGCTGTGACAGTGTTCTCGCCAGTCCTCTTCCTCCAGCTCAGCTCCTCTTCTGGAGTCCTTTTCCCACTCCGCTTGCTTCCGCCTTCATCCTTGAGTGGCCGGTGGGAACTTGAAGGGAGAGGAAAAGACGCAGGAAGCCCGAGAGAGGTGTGGGAAAAGCGAAAACAGGCTGCTAAACCAGGGGATTCCTTCCAGTTTAAAAAGGAAGTCGGCTGACGTCCGTCAGTTCAATGTGACATCCTTTTCTGTGCAACATTTGACTTTGGACACAAAAATGAACTTTGCGGAGAAAGAGAGCTCTAAGAGATACTGCATTAAAACGAAACATGTGGCCATCATCTGTGCGGTGGTGGTGGGCGTAGGATTAATAGTAGGACTTGCCGTGGGCTTGAGCAGATCGTGTGACTGCAGCACAGACGCGGGGCAGAGCGCGGCTCCGGCGGCGTCCCAGCTGCCTCCCACGGCCGGCCCTGCGGATGTGCCTGCGCAGGACCAGGACGTCTGCCCTGCCAGTGCAGATCAGAGCGGAGGGTGGACGAGTTTCAGGCTGCCGGACTTCATCACCCCCGTGCACTACGACCTGGAGGTGAAGCCCTTGCTGGAGGAGGACACGTACACAGGCACCGTGAGCATCTCCCTCAACGTGAGCGCGGCCACCCGGCACCTGTGGCTGCACATCCGGGAGACGAGGATCACGCGGCTCCCGGTGCTCAAGGGGCCCTCCGGGGAGGAGGTGCCAGTCAGCAGGTGTTTCGGGTACGAAGAGCACGAGTACGTGGTGGTCGAAGCAGAAGGAGAGCTTCCACCCAGCGGTGGTGATGGTCTCTACCTCCTGACCATGGAGTTCGCCGGCTGGCTCAACACGTCCCTCGTGGGGTTCTACAGAACCACCTACACGGAGAACGGACAAGTCAAGTACGTTTTAACTTTTGCTTTACTTCCCCTAAGCTCACATATCTGATTTCCATTTCTTTCCCTTTCTTTTTCACTTTCCACCTTTCCATTATTTTGTTGGTCTGATCTTTATCTGCCCTTGTTTTCAATTCTGCCTGTTCATGTGGGAAGCAAAAATTCTTGCCCTGTTGTATTTTCCAGGCTTATCATAACACGTGAAAGTAGTAAGTGAGCTGCATGGAGTCAAAAATCAGTGTAAGTCTTTTATTCATCAGGAGAAGTCATATCACCCTATCCTTAATATGTACATGAACTGTCTCAGATTTTAAAACTACAAGTGTTTGGTAAATTTCGCTAGAGATATTCTTGAACTATATGGCAACTATTTTATAGTGAAGTTTTAAAAGTGATATTACGCTAAATTTAAGTGAAAAATCTGTAAATGTTAATTATTATTTTGTCGATTTTATTGGGGAGGAGAGACATTGATAAATTATGTGAGATCCACAGAATTGTTTTTGTGTCTTCATCCAGGAAAGAAGGCAGGACTGTGTATTCTTATCTCCTATGGCCAGAACCATGTTTTACACATCAGTGGCAGAGCATGGATACATTTTGGGGCTTGTTGCCCATCATGCAGTATGCATGGTAATGCTAAGCAATGTAAAATATACTAAGTAATTAAGCACATACAAATATTTTTCCCTCCCCACAGTCCTTTAAGCATATATGTGCATGTATATATGTCATATGTGTAAGTATATGCCATATATATAACATTTATATCAATCAGTGGCTATTACCAGGGCTGTGTTAAAGGCATCAACTCTCACTGAATTCTAAAAACTATCACACTGTGGATGTAACCCTTGTCACTGGACTTGAAACTGCTTAGACCTTTGCCTTCTTAGATTCTGAGAGGTATATAATCAAGAAAGCCGAGTATCACAATTTAGAAATGTGAGTATGGGGCCAGCCCACTGAATATCCTTTTTTCTCTGTTGTTTTAAGCATCTTACAGAGCAAAGGAAACCTTTGGCCAAAATTCTTCCTATTGTTTGTCAGAGAGACCCAGCGACTAAGCAGAAATGTTTAACTATTCCTATATTACTGTGTGATAACACTGATAAGTTGAGTAGAAATGATAGTTTGAAGAAAATATTTGGAGGGATCATGCTCATGTAGTTCCTATATCTTATTATTTCCAGCAATAAAACAAGCTTCTTTACAGTTAAAATATTTTTTTCTGTTCATAAAAATTACACTGTTGAAAGCATAGGAATTAAAAAAAAGGAAAATCAAAAGAAACTGTAAATAATTTCACTGCCCAGTGGTAATCCCTGTTAACATGTTAATGTGTATTTTATATTTTTCTAGGCAATCAAAATTGTAATTGCATTACGTCTATCTATCTATCTGTAAGCCTTTTTTTTTTTTTTTTTTTACAAGATGACTGGTAAGGGGATCTTAACCCTTGACTTGGTGTTGTCAGCACCACGCTCTCCCAATTGAGCCACGGGCTGACCCTTATAAACCTTTTTTGTTTAATATATTCTAAGTCTTTTCCCTCGTTCTTAAATATTTTCAAGAATCATATTTTAAAGATTGTGCAATATTCCATTGTATGGATGCACTGTAATCTTTAAAAACCAACTCACTATTGCTAGGCATTTGAGTTGCTTCTAGTATTTTATTATCGTAAAGAAGTTAGAAAAGAACATAGTTGTAAATACATGTTTAGGTGTGTATCTGTTTATTTCCTTAGGTTAGGATATAGTCCTAAAAATAGAATTACTGAATCAAAGGATACAAATACATCAAGAAACTTGTAACATTTATTTTGCTTATTTATGACATAGATAATACACATTCATTGAAGAAAACTTGGAAAACAGAGAGAATTGTAAGAAAAAATAAAAATCCACTCATAAATTTATCACCCAAGAATAATCACTGGTAACATTTAGGCAGATACTCTTTTAGTATTTTTTTTGGACATAAACATGGCATTATTATATTGTGTGTAGTATCGTGTAACATGGTTTTTCAATATAGCATCAACACTTTAACATGTCATTTGATATTCTTCCACAACTGATTTGATGTGTACATGGTAGGCCATTTATGACTGCAATGTAATTTATTCAACTTTTCCACTAAATGTAGGTATTTAAGCTCCTACTTTTTCACCTATAAGCACCTACAAGAACACAACGAACATCCTTATAAATAAATATTTATGAACATTTTCTAATATTTCTGTAAGAAAAGTCCTAGGAAATTGTCTAAACTACGTATGTGTGAATGCATGTATGTATATATATGTATATATATATATATTCCTATACATATATATACCATATATATGCATGGACATATGTGTGCGTTTCTCCAAACTGACTTTAAAAAGTAGTCTCAAATTATATTTCCACCAACAATATATGAAAGTGCCTATTTCTCTGAGCCTTACTAATGACACAATGATTTTTTAAAGTGTTTGCCAATTTGGTGGAGTAAAAGGCACAATATTCTGAAGAATATCCACCTTAAAAAGATTCTAAAAATTCATTAAAATGAGAACAAGTCAAAACTTTTAAAATATTACTGCTAAAACTTTAAAACTGCTTCTTAGATTGTGAAGATAATAGAAATGACATCTGAGGAAAGCCATGAAAATATTTATGAAATAAATAAAATAAAATTTCATACACTGCAGGAAGGCTTCAACTTATGGAACTACTATTTTACTGTTACTTTTACCATCAATTTATACCTGAGAGCTGTCATTCTGAAATTCAGCTGACTTAATTTTTGGCTGGAAAATACTAAATGGCAGCAAGATTAGTGAGGAAGGCTGATGCTCAGTTGGGTTCTCATTGAGGACTGGTGTTCCTGACTTTGTCTGTTTTCACTGGGAGCAGTTGAAGCTCTCACATTACATAGGATGCTGCCAGTTCTGTACTGCACACATGGTTTTGGAACACTTCTGGCATCTGCTCACTAACCTCATTTGGGCTAAATAGAATAGTTTTTGTTTTCCTTGTTATGAAATATTTCAAGCATATGAGAAAAGCGTGTTACGTTTTTGTTCAAGCCTGTGAGTAACACGACCACACAGCTCCCAGGAGTTCTTACCCACCAGAGTCCATAAAAGAGCCACCAGGGTGAGTTCACCAGCGTAGTACCACTCTGCCATGCTGTAGAGTGAGTTTCATCATATATGACATTCACACCGTCTTAAATCTCATCATAGTAATACATTTGAAGTATGCGTCAAAATGATATTTTCTGACCTTTCTGCCTTAATGCAAAATTTAACTCCAAGATTGAGTATTAGCAGTTTAAGATATTAAGGTGACAACCACAATGCAAACTAAACACGATTGCACTTAGTAGTTATCAAAATTACTTGTTTCTGCAAATACTACCAGGACTTGAACTTCACAAGGAGGAAACGCTATCCAAGATTCTCTCCCTCAGGATTGAGAGGTGATAGGAGAGGTCAGGAAGAAAATGGAGCAATTTAGAGTTCCTTAGCAATAATATCCACATTATCTTGCTGGGGACAGAGTTACAGTGAGGCTTGAGAGCAGAAAGTTCGAAAAATGTTAAGAGTCACTTTTCCTGTATTGACCTACTTCTTCCTTTCCTCTATTATATTACTTAGGGTCTGTGGAAAACCACTTAAAAGGGTTGAAACCTTTGGAATGTTTCCCTGACCGCATCCTCCTTCTTTCCACTCTTTCTCACTGTGTTATGTAGGATTTCCAGTTGTTCTCTTTCCAAAAAGAGTTCTCTTTTGCTCAGATGTCCAAAGTATATATTTTCTTTTCTCCAAGTATCAGTCATTTCCTTCTCAGCATTTTGATTTTGCTCTTACTCAGCTTTTCCCAAAGTATGCTCCACAGAGCTTTAGTTGCATGGGATCTTAGTGGATGTTGGCAGAAAAAAAGCAGGCAAGGAATTCTGTGGCCAAATCAGTTTGGGCAGTAACATTAAATAGGAAATAATTTTGTTTTTGTTTTTTAATGGTGGAACTTTTCAGAAAGACTAACATAGTATGCAGTTTCCCTACTGTCTGTCACTATGGAATCTTCTCTGAGAGTAGAGCTATGGCTGTCACATGACTGGTGTGCTCTGGCCCATGCTGGGACATGCTGCTTTGCCACAGCCCCTTTCCCATAAACAAGACCAACTTCCTCCAGTGACATCTCTACCTTCCCACTTAGTCAGGGTGGAAAATTTCTCTGTTTCTTTTCTCCTCACCCTGCAGAAGGAAAAAGTTTATATAATATTTTTTTGACTTAGGAATGCAGTCTTTATATTTTAAGGACCAAGAACCATTGGAATTGACAGGAAGTACAGGAATTTAAAAGAGGGACAGATCATTTCTAGTTTGGATTTTCAGTGTGTTCTTCACAGCACTGGTAGGATTTAAGCTGAATTTTGATATTATGGTGGGATTTTAATAGGCAGAGGCAAATGAGATGATAAAAGCAGGCAAAAAGGAAAGGCACCAGGTTGGAGAGTCATCTTGGGGACAAGAAAATTAGTCTGTAGGTGAGGTTTATATGAAGAGGATGGCTAGAGATAACTCTGGAACACCTGGAGGGAAGAAAAGGAAGGATAGTTATAATAGGCACAATGAAGGAAAAATTAACTGGTGACCCTTTGGATGTGGCTGGTGAAGGAAAGAGCCAACTCAACACCTGGGTACATGTGAGATATTGCAATGATCCGTGAAAGTGAAGACAAAAATCAGATAGGACAGTGATTTCAGGATAGAGAGAAGAGGACACTATGGAGAAAATAGTTGGATGGTAAAGTAGTCAAGATTTGCAGATTGACTGACAATGGGGCAGGGGCAGTTCAAGTTATAGGTCTAGGATGCTCCAGATATCTGATCTCAGTGATAGCCTTTACCTTTAACTGATACTGGAAATAGAGAAGAAGGATATGGTTTAGAAGGAAAGATTGTAAGTTTAATATCAGACTAAAAATATTAAGTTTAAGGCCTGTCACATATCTAAGAAAAGATGACTGTTAGGCATTTAGATGAGTAAGACTAAAGCACAAGTTTAGAGCTTGTGATAAAGATTTAGGAGTTTAGTGGAAACATCAAGTGATGGTTTTAGTTAAGTGTGTGCGCATGGCCTATTCTCACATGCATGGATGTGTATATTCAAGCATGTGTCGTTTTTATCTTGAAATTTTAGTTGTGTATCAGTTTATTCATTGTATTCTTAGATTGATATGTCAAGGTGTTATCCCATTATCAATAAAAAAAATATTTTTGGTCTTCTTTACTTGTTGCAGGAGCCTATGTAATTTCCTTTCTTTTGGAAGCAAGGAAACAAGAGATTTTACTTGACCTTGATCTATCTTCTGCATAGGAAAGAAAGCAATTAAAAAATAACATTAAATAATTAACTGGTTCATTCAAACCCCCATAAAAATATATTGAGTTCTGAATACTCTAGATGGGTTTTCTTGCACTGATCAGCTCCCCTACGTAATTCTGGAACCCTTTACTTAGTCCACACAGACACTTAGTAATTGTGGCTCTCTCCTGCATCAGAAGCCCTTTGTTTAAGGATTTCACCCAGATCTTGCTGTTTATTTTGCTGGCTCAGGTTATTAAATTGCTGAACATAGCCTGAGAGTCTTCACTGGGAACAGTGTGCAAGATGTTTTATGAGATAATCAGGTAGGTTTTGTTTTTTAAAGTTGATTCAGAGTGAACCAAGCTGCTTCTTCTCCCCCAGTTTTCTCTAAAGTCGACTTGATCTGATGCATTCAGAGAAGTCATGAGTGTTCTTCCCTTTTGTAAATTAATAAGTTACACGGAATATTTTTTAATGTGCTGGGTCTAGTAAGTGACTTATTAAGCTAGCATAGAGAGGGCCCTGTGGAAAGGTGGTTTACCTCAGCACATTTGCCTGGCATGATAATTAGTCAGGACATACCCAAGAGTCACTGCTGAATGTACTGTGCTGTTAGTTAGGTTTTTCCATTAGTTTGAAACACAGTTCATCTGATTTTCAAAAGAAGAAATTTATTTATTTTTGTTTTTATTTTACTTTATCAATATACAATGTAGTTGATTTTCGTGTCCCTTTACCAATTTCTCCTTTCCCCCCTCCCCCTCACCTCATCAACATCATACCTGGTCACTCGTCTTGACAAGTTCAAGGAATTGTTGTGATTGTTTGTACCTTAAAAGAAGAAGTTTTAATCACTGAATGAAACCTCCCCAAGGAAGTTGTGATCTAAAATTGCAGTGTATTGCTATCCCATATACCTTGTTTTCAAATTTACATTTATTTAGACAAGTTTACTGAATATTAATGGAATTTAGCATATGTATATTAATATATATGCTAAATTCGTAACTCAAAAGCTTTTATATATATATTATATATGCTCCTATACCTACACACACACACACACAGTTATTCAGGAGTTCATGAGAAAAATAACAGGTTTTTTAAAAAATGGTTATATTGCCTATAGTATTTATACACAAAGTAATTTTGTTCCAGTAGTTATTCTAGTCAAATGAATGAATTTTAAATACCTTAGATTGTGGAAAGTGCTATGTCAGAAAGCATAGTTAGTTTTCTAGATTTACAGGAAATAGAGTGAAGTGTATCTTAACCCCATTATATAAATTTCAAGGGAGTTTCAAATATACTACTACATTTGATCTAACCCCCCCCCCCCCCCTCCCCCACACCTCTGTGAAGAGGGCAGACATGCTCTGGTGAGTTTTTACCCTAAAAGTCAGAAGGTTTTGTGAATTGCTAAAGATCACACTTAAGGGGCCAAAGCAGGATTAGAATCTAAGAATTTTTTGTTTTAGAAGAGGGTTTTTCCCCATAAAATCATATTGGCTCTGCAGTTTAAAAAAAGAAAAAAATAGACATTTTGTAGCCCTTTTCATTTATGGATGTCACTTTACTTACATCAATGTAAGTCCAGGTCACTGTAGTTGAGTGGGACTTGCTGTGAGGATCACTGAGACTGACCAAAAACACCACACAGAGACATCTTCAACACGGTTCTCTTTCATGTCCTTTGGCAAGCTCAGGAATACTCTACTTTAGGAAGGTGGTTTTTGCCTACAATCAAACAGAACTTCTTTTAAAGAGAGAACATGAGAAAAAGGTGGAAAATTCTTCTCTTTCCTATGTTCTCAGGAGTGTACCAGTATACTAAAAATAGAATTAAAATATACTGTGAGTCTTTCCATGAACATTTTGAAGTATTCTTGTATACTCTAGCACCTAGCAGAGTGTGAAAGAAAGTATTTGAAAATCTACCCAAGGCTGTTGCTTAGGAAAATGTAATTCTACTCCCTCCTTAATCTCACCTTCCACACATGAAGACACACACACATTCTCAAATTAGTTAGCTGGATTATTTCTGAGGTGTGACTAAGATTGAAACATTCTTGCAAGGAGTGACTTTTCCTTTTCCTCTGCTTCTGGAAGAAATCAGAAGCCAGAAGAATTCAGAAGAAAAAGACAGCTGACTAAACACGGAGTTGGAGCTCAGTGGATCTTATTATAAAACCTTAATACCCTAGGGAAGTGTATGGATTTCTTTATTTTCTGATGTATTTGCAATTAACAACAATCTACAAGATGTAGATTCAGTTTAGTCAATTTCAATTGACTAAACTGTTAACATCACAAAACTAATCGATAATTATTCTGTTGCAGAATAAATTCTTGGCTGAGACTTTTCTTGGGTTACTTTTTATTTTAAAATAATTTCAAACTTACAGAAAAGTTACAAGAATAGTATGAAGAACTCCTCGAAATAGTTTACTCTGAATCACCAATTACTTACATTTTGTCCCATTTCCTCTCTCTTTCTCTCTCTTACCCTTTAGAGAGTACATTGAGACATCATTTCCCTTTATCGCTTAACATCAGAATGTATTTTTTTAAGTACAAGGGCATTCTCTCACTTAACTATGGTACAGTTGTCAAAGTCAGGATATTTCACATTGATATAATGCAATTATGTAATCCACAGTCCATAATCAAATTTCATCAATTAACTCAGTAATGTCCTTTCAAGCAATTTCCCCCCCAGTATCCAGTCTGGAATCATGCATTAAATTTAGCATGAGAAAATTTAGACTTTAAAATCCTTTTAGACTCTTTTAAACTGGAGCTGTCCCTAGCCCTTCTTTGTCATTCTTAATGTTGGTATTTTTTAAGAGTACAGGACAGTTACTTAGAGAATGTCCTTCAATTTTAGTATGTCTGACTTCCCTCATGATTTAAAAATGATAACTAAGCATTTTTATTTTTGGTCAGGAATTTCACAGAAGTAATGTTGTATCTCTCAGGAAATCACATCAGAAGATACATCATGTTGATTTGTGCTATTATTAGTCATTATACCTTTGATGCTTGCTTAAGGTAGTATCCAACAAGTTTCTTCACTGTAAAGTTACAATTTTTCTCTTCATAAGTCATTTTCCAGGAGATTCTTTGAAACTATGCAACTATCCCTTTCTCATCAAATTTTCACCCATTTGTTTTGGCAACCACTGATGATTTTCTAAATCCATTATTCTCAAGTTATTTGTAGGCAATTTATTGCAAGGAAGAGCTTTACCTTCTCCCCCATGTATTTATGTATTCATTTTTTATCAGAGTAAGAATTCATGGATTCTTATTTAATTCAACGAGTTATAATCCCATTATTTATTTTGATATCACAGTTCCCCCAGATTTGGCCAGTCCTCTCAAGCAGGCTCCTGTGTCCTTCACACCTGTTCCCATGATTCTCTGAGAACATCCTTACTTTTTGGCACAGCGGGATGTTCCAGGATCATCTTGGACTTTTTCTGACCCAGTACGGGAAAGAGCCTTTTCGCCAAGGAATCCTGGTTTCTTTTAGTGGAGGATGGCATTTAGAAATCATCATCTGGAAACTAATTGTGCTCAGGCTGCAAGCTTGTCGTTGCGTCTAGCAGTCAGAGCTAGGAAATATATTTCTCTTGGTGTATCCATATGCCAATATCTGCAATTAAAAATCATTGAATTCATAATGAAACCTGAAATTACAATCCAGTACCACAGGGTACATTTTAGTCTTCCCACTTTACAAATTTATAACTCTCTTCCCCAGCAGTGAGAAACCTGCCTTCCTCCATTATCCTCAATATTTCTTTTTTCATTTGCTCAGGCTAGAAAACAGAGAAGGTTGTTTCTTTTTTTTTTTTCCTTTAAATTTTTATTTTGTCAATATACAATATAGTTGATTATTATGGCCCATCACCGAAACCTCCCTCCCTCCTCCCTCGAGAAGGTTGTTTCTTTTTTTTTTTTCCTTTAAATTTTTATTTTGTCAATATACAATATAGTTGATTATTATGGCCCATCACCGAAACCTCCCTCCCTCCTCCCTCGAGAAGGTTGTTTCTGAATTGCTGACACTAACACCGCAAAAATGCAAACCAACTTACTAAAGTTCAATATTTATCTACAGTTATTTTTAGATAAAATTTGTGTACATTGAAATTCACAAATCTAATGAACACAATTCAATGAATTTTGACAAATGCACACTTCTTTGTTACAACACCCCATCAAAACATACAATTTTTCAGTCATCCCAGAAAGTTCCTTCCTTTAGTCAACACTCTCCCAAAAGACAGTCACTTTTCTGGCCTTGTTATTTTTACAAAGGTTAGTTTTCTTGGTTGAGATTTTAACAAGTGTTTTTTTCTATTTAGAGGGCTTTTGAAGAAAACTCAGAAATATTGTAATTTCTCATAGATGAATATTGACCTATAGCATATTATTTTTTAGGTGAATTAATGTATGTAACAAATTCTTGAACCAAAATAAAATGCAGACTTTTCCCGGGGCCTGTGATATTCTCCTGATCTGGCCTCTGCTGACCTTGCCAAACCTGTCTTTCGCTCAGCCTGTTTCACTGTCCTCCAGCCGCAGGACAGCTCTCAGTTCCTCAACCATATTGAGTTCTTTTTTTTTTTTTTTTTTTTTTTTAAAGATGACCGGTAAGGAGACCTTAACCCTTGACTTGGTGTTGTCAGCACCACGCTCAGCCAGTGAGCGAACCGGCCATCCCTATACGGGATGACAACCCGTGGCCTTGGTGTTATCAGCACCGCACTCTCCCGAGTGAGCCACGGGCCGGCCCAACCAAATTGAGTTCTTGTTGGCCTCAGGAACTTGCACTTCCTGTCCTCACTGCTGGAGCACACTTTCCTTCATCTTCACTTGCCCAGCTTTCTCTCATTGTTCACATCTCAGCAAACCATCATCTGTTCCAAGAGATTGTCTCTGACGATGCTCCCTAAATTGCTTACCACTTTTTCTGAGTCATTCTCTGTCGCCTCCCCTGTTCTACTCTCTATAGACTCTCATCATTCTCCTAAATTATTTGTGTGTCTATTGTCTATCACCCTGTAAAAAGTCGGACCTTACATTATACAGTCTTTGTTGTTTCCTCAACACTTAGAATAATGTCTGCAAACGTGTGTGTGTGTGTGTGTGTGTGTGTGTGTGTGTGTGTGTGTAGGGAAGGGGCTCAATAAATATTCGTTGATGGAGAGAACAAACCTAAGGATACTAGGGAGGGGGTTGTGGGGAGAGAGATGGTAAAGGGCATAAAGAAAAATTATGATTTGTAATAATGAATGTGCTAATAATAATAATAATAATAAAAGAACGATCTAATAATTTAGCTTCGTATTCTTTATGGTATGCTTTCCTTAGTCCCTGAGAATCCTGAAGGACAAAATATTTTCATTACAGAAATGATTAATGAATAGAAATCAATATTTCTTTACTTTTCCTTTCTTTTACACTTTTTACTTGGCTTAGTTTTCTAATGAGCAAATAAACAATACTGTCTTACTGTGATATACTTACAGGTAAAAAAGTACATTCATTGATTTTTTTTTTAACACTTACTCAGAAAAAATATTTTTACTTTGAAATCATGGAAACACTAAATATGAACATTTTAACTTACACAAGCATATGTCTAGTTAGAACCATAAAAGAATGCTGCTGTCTCTTTTCAAAAGTGAGCTTTAAACTAGGCCGAAGGTTATTTTACCTGGGGGGTTACTCAGTACTGCCTTAGCATGGAAATAAAACGGGGGAGTTTGTCCCTAGTGTAATATAAATAAGAAAGAATGTACCAGTAGAGACAGGAACCGGGGACTCTGGAATATGCTGCTCCACTCTGTGACAGAACACAGCTGCTCACTTCTGGGGAGGACAGATAGAAACAAGCCTTTGAATTTGGCTTTGTGTTTATCCACTTGTTGCTCAACAGCTGTGCGGTAGAGAGAGTGAGAGCTCATCTCATAATTGGATTTATTTTTATTCATCTAAAGATTTTTAGTTATGGCATCAAAATATCTAAATATTTGAATAAAATATCTGAAGCAGTGTCAGTCGGGATTTTCATTTATTTGTTAACCTAAAAATTCCAGGAAAGACTATAATAACTATTTGATAGTTTCTGGATAGAACCTCACTTTAAGAAATGTAATCATTATAATGACATAGTTGATTTTTTTTTTTTTCTGGGAATAGGAACATAGTGGCTGGAAGAGGAGGCAGCATGCATTTTGTGTGTGTGTGTGTGTTTTGTTTCTAAGGAGCATAGCGGCCACTGATCATGAACCAACAGATGCCAGGAAATCCTTCCCTTGTTTTGATGAGCCCAACAAAAAGGCAACTTACACGATATCCATCATCCACCCCAATGACTATGGTGCACTTTCAAACATGCCAGTGGAGGTGAGTGTTTTTAAAATACTTTGTTTATGCAGGTAGCCTGTTTATAATATCAGGTAAATTACCTGATTTGCTATGGAAGAGAACCCACTGAATTTTAAAACTAAATGTGCACTAGTCATTTATTTAAAAGATTAAGAATACATTTTGACAGTCTCTTTTTCTTTGAGGCCTAGAAGTCTTTAACTTAAGATAACACAGTCCAGTAGAAAAACCATTAAGTTTCTAAGTAAGAGAGTATGTAATAGAACATACATTATTAGCTTGGGCTCTGCTTAACTGACAGAATCCCTTAATCGTGACAAATTAGTGGCATACTAATGGAATTACCGGTATAAAAATATTTGACAGCTTACGCACTATTTTTAGTTTTCAGTTGAATATAAACCCAGTTTGTTATAAAAGTATAAAGCTACTGTAAAAAATCATCAGTTAAATACTGGGTTATAGAAGCCAACTCCAGGGAACACCATACCCATAAATTTTCTAGTGAATGGGAAATACTTGATAAATGTTAAAGCAGGCTACAGGGGCCGGCCCGGTGGCGCACTGCTACAGTGCGCCGCTTGGGAAGCGCGGCAGCGCTCCCACTGAGGGTTCGGATCCCACATACAGACCGGTTCCCGCTCACTGGCTGAGCGAGGTGCGGGAGCAACACCGAGGGTTGCGATCCCATAGCCGGTCCTGGTCCAGTGCGGGCGTGACACTGAGGGTTGCGATCCGTTGCCGGTCACAAAAAAAAAAAAAAAAAAAAAAAGGAAAAAAAAAAAAAAAAGCAGGCTACAATAATTTCTGCCTGCATAATTATCAATTAACGTAAGACTCTTTCCTCTGTTATTGCTCCTCATCTCCATAATGGGTGATGTAATAAACGAGAGTGTCATTTCCTCAAAGTTGAGGTTTACCATGCTTTATACTTTTTACATGTAAAAGCGTCAGGCTCATCCTTAGGTATAATTGTCATCTACCTAGTACCAGAAGGACTCCCAGCCCATCTTTCTGATCTACTATTTGAAATATCATCATTGAAATTCATCCCTTTTAATAATAAAATATTCCTCGAAAAAACAAAAACAAAATAAAGCAAACGAAAGCTTAAGAGGATTAAAAGGTAAACTCTCATCAGCTCTCCATGTCTCAGTGTGAATTAGTTTATCAACTTGTTTTCTCCTGGTGTCAGGCACCTGAGAAATTAAGTTTTGATTGGAGAAGAAAGAAGAAAGGATACACTTAAATATGACACACCAATCCAGAAGATTGGATCAGGGTAAAATGTCATCAGAATTGTCTTGGTATGGATGGGGGGAAGTAAAGGCGGGAGGAGCAAAAAGGCACCTCTGCTTAGGTCTCCCCATATGACCTTTTTGTTTTGCAGACTTATTCTTCTTCCCCTTCTACTAGATCCATATAATAGTCCTGGAAGAAGGAGAATATTCTGGGTCATTAAGACATCACAGCTAATACTGCTTGGCTTTTATCGTAGAGTAACTTATCTTGCTGTGGCTCCAACACTTTTGTACAAACACAAGCACACACATGTCAGTGAGGTACCAATTCTAGTCCAGCTTCCCTCCGTTAATTTCTTTTTAAAGCTTCCCACTTGGAGAGTGACGTAGAGACTGGCTGCAGGGGATGTGGAAATGTTTAAACAATGGCAGCAGGAGTTGGACGAGTATTCATGGTTAAGTATTAAGATTGGTGATTGACCATGAGGAGGGCAGAGCTGGCATGGACAAAAAAACCCTGATGGATCAGCAGCTGTGGCAGGCAAGGGAATCTTTTTCTCTGTCCATGGTAACCAAAGCACTGACTTTAGTGACCATACTTAGGGTCTTCAATGTAGACAGCCAGAGGTGGAAGAGAGAAGCCCACATTCCACTCTGTCTGATGCAGCGATTGTTTTTCTGCACATAGTCTAATCTGCAAATACCTCCTTAGCTCTTCCTCAAAACACTGAGTGCTAGCCCCTATCCTTCCTTAAGAGATCACAGAGTCCCCTCAAATATTACAGTCAGGATTGTGTGTTTAGTGTAGAAAGATAAACTCCTGTACAATTGATGTCACAGTCAAAGTTTTATTTCTCCCTAAGTACCCTAATACAGTGCCTAATCCAATCACTCTTTCACAGTACTGAATATGAGGTGAATTTTTCTTTAGTCTTTCAACATCACCACAAACTATTTTACCCCTAAGTTGTTTTTTTTTTTCCCCTTTTTTTGTCTTTTTTTACTGACCGGTAACGGGATTGCAACCCTCGGTGTCGCGCCCATACCGGGGACCGGCAATGGGATTGCAACCCTCGGTGTTGCGCCCGCACCGCGCTCAGCCAGTGAGCGGGAACCGGTCTCCACATGGGATCCGAACCCTCGGCGGGAGCGCCGCCGCACTCCCAAGTGGCGCACTCTGCAGTGCGCCACCGGGCCGGCCCTACCCCTAAGTTTTAACAGAGAGCTTCTGACCAGAAAGCCAGGTTTGGGGCAACCATTTGTTTGTCTTGTACACAACTGATCTTTTGATAAATAAAAGACGATCTTTTATTTTCAACAGAGTGAAGAGTCTGTGGATGATACATGGAAACGAACAACTTTCCAGAAGTCTGTTCCCATGAGTACTTACCTGGTGTGCTTTGCCATACATCAATTTTACCCTGTGGAGCGAATGTCAAATAGTGGAAAACCTGTAAGTCCCACTACATTTAAAAAATTTACCACTTATGCATTTGTGATTAATTTTCTACTTTTTTGAGCAGGTTCCCCCCCGCCCACCCCCCACACACAACAGGCCAGATAAGCCCATTAGTCACCAGGGTCTGTGAACCTGATAATACATTGAACAATGTAGAAAAATGTATGCTGAAAGGACAGAAACAAACTAACAAACATGGCAGACATAGATCTTCATGGTCTTGAATTATTTTAGGGGGAAAATTCACTGTAAATCAAAAGCAAGCTCCTAAGTACACCAACACAAATGTAAGAAAATATTTCAGCGTGCCTAGTTTAGTAAAATGTTTAAGTGTATGTGTCGGGGGGATGTCCTAGGTAGAGACCAGAGAGGTAGGAGGAAACCAGCAGTATTCGAGTCACTAAGCACTGAGAAGTTTATGGAGCCATTCCTATATGTAATTCAACATAGGACAGCAACAAAGTGTCAATAAACATTTTAAAATGTGTGAGAAAATAGAAATGAGCTTTCTCAAAGATCGAGATGACTAGTTCAATAATTTTCTTTTGAAAAAACCAAATACTTTTACCTAATCATTTTTTTTTTATTTTGGAGGCCCTGTTTTGCTTATGCCCTGAACACTTACTTAGTCCAAGCAAGTTAATCCACCTCTGTGCCATATATTTTATAGATACATAAAACTTGATAAATTTCACAATATTATTTTATAAGAAAGAAATCATCGCCCCCATTTTACAGATGAGAAAATTGAAACTTAATGAGTTTAAATAATTTACTCAAGATCACCCAGCTGGCCAGTGACAAAGACTCATATTCCAAATTCTTTCCAAGTACTGTGCCCTGCTAAGCCCTCTGAAATAGGATATTTTGAAAATATCTTTACCTCTTTACCAGTTATTGGAAGGGAAAGGATGGGTTTCTCTATTTCCTGTGAAACTAGCTTCCGGGAAAATTTACCTTCATTTTGGTGCATTAAGGGTTGATATTCAGATACCCTAAACCTGGGTGTCCAGCATGCTTCCTATACGGTACAGGGGAATGTGCAAAGGCCTTTCCAAAGGGGCTGCGTATGTATCATGATGACTCATCTGACTGTTGTCTTTCCCATGCCACATATGTGGCTTTGATGTGACCTTCAGTTGTGGTAAAGGGCACTACCAGTGACTAACATATAATATTAGGTATGAAAAAGAAATGGCATCAGAAAGAGAAAGTTGATCTAGACTGTGCTGAATGTAGTCGGTGGCACGCCTCTTGCTTAATATAGAGGAGAGAACATTAGCCAAGCTTGTTTCTCCTTTCAGTCTCATAGAACATGGAATTTCTATCTGCGAGTGCTTTCTTTATCACCCACAATTCAATTGTGTGGCTATCTTTTATCATATGCAGGTGTTTTCCACACCAATTTTTAAAAATTATGATTACATAAGTTTCTATAAGACAGTGCAAAAAGGCTAAACAATTCTAACGATGATATCGTTTCATAAATAAGAACATTGCAACCAACCAATCAGCAGAGGATGTTGTACTTGGAGTCATTTTCTAAAAGTGACACCAAGCTTGAATTTCCAATATGACTCTTTTACCTGGTCCTCTGACAAAGGATACTTATTTGTTTGTTTTTTAATTTTTACTTATTTGTTTTTTTAATCGTTTTTTGGTGAAACATACTGATTATACATATTTGTGGGGTACAGAGTTGTATTTCAATATATGTATGTAATGTGTGATGATCAAATCAAGGTAATTAGCATATTCATCATTACAAAACTTAATCACTTTGCGGGATGAGGACATTCAATTTCCTCTCTTCTAGCCATTTGATAGCATACAGTAAATTATTGATAATTATAGATGCCTAGCTCACTGTACACCAATAGAATTTATTTTTCCTATCTAGCTGTTTTGCAAGGACACTTATTTGTAAGGTAGCTACACTAGCTGGGTGAGTCATTAGAGCCCATTCCAGAAAGTGAGCCGTGGAACTGAGCACAGTAGGTATCTTTTCCTCCTTCCTCTATCCCTTCTTCAGAAGACAGAGTTTTCCCTCATGTGAAAAATCTGCAGGGCCATTCCCTTCAAAGGCTGAAAAGAACCTTATGGGAGAAATTTAAGGCGTCTAGTGTGAGTGTTAATGCTCCACAGGAAATTGCTCCTCTTTGGCATTTGGGAGGTTCCCCTCCTGGCTCCCTCCCCTCTCACTCTAAATTAAAGTTTAATAGTTGACACCCAAGTACAAAATGCTCCTGGTATGATTTCCCACTCCAGGGAGATTTACAGGAAATCAACCTACTTAACTCTACTGAAATGTAATATCAGAGGAAATCACCACAGCCTCATTGTCCTGCATTCTTAGAACTGAACAACTGAAGACAGTCAGGTATGTGAGGAAAACAGGAACATAAAAAAGAAAATCCAAGACAAATAAAAACACCGTGGGAGTAAATAGCAATAATTGCAGAAATAAAAGGTAATTCCAAAAAAAGTTATAAAAAATTAAACATTCTAACACATACACAACTTTTATTTAGTGTACTCAGAGATTTCAGAAGATATGACCGTCATAAAATGAAAACAAAAAAGTGATGAGGAAATAATCAGAAATAGTAGTCAGAATTTAAAAATGTAATTTTCAAAGCATGACCTGGGTTCAATCCCCAAGAACCTGTTTCTGACCAATTCCTTTCGAAACCAGAGCCCAATAAGCCTATAGCTTCAGTTCCTGCCCACTGCTTTGTATTTTTATTGACTCCATAGGCATGTTTAAAGCCCTGATATGTTTTGGGGGAGGCTTTACCATACTTATATTTTATCAATCATTTCTGAAGGTTAGGACCAGTGGGGGCACATCAAAGCATCAATTTAATTCACCATCTTGAACCGAAGTCCCTAATGTACTTTTTCAGTTAAAAAAAAAATTAATGAAGCTAGGTAGTAGTTATCTACACCATTTTTAGTAGAAATTTTATAAATCAAAAAGCCATTCTTCTTCATTCTGCTTCCGACGATATTATTGTGGTACAATAATCACCTGCTATTTATAATCAGATTATGGTCAATCCAAGAATCTGTAATCTCTGATTCAACTCGCTTGGGTATGTCCACCCCTCTGACAAGAGTTCCTTTATATCAATAAACACAGAATCAAGGCCTGTGTTCTCCTTAATTGCTTACTTGGAGAGAACATAGCAGACGTTAGTAATTGAACCATTCGTTATGCTTAAAATATCCTTGTTTCTCATGAGAAAAATTTAATTTAAAAGTAGCTCAGGAAACTTTTGACTCTGCATATTTTCTTTCTTTTTTTTAAAAAAGATTAGTTGCATTACATTTTGATTAAATCCTGAGTAACTTGAAGAGTTAGAGTAGTTTAGCAACAATTGAGGCCAGCCACTGATGGAAGGACTTTTTACATCTCTGTTGTAAAGAAATCTAGTCCTGAGGCCTTTTTCAGGTTTAGTTGATAGGTTAAGGCTTTTAAAATAAATGAAATAACTGAATTCCACCCCAGAAAAACCAACCAACCGACCCTGAACTGTAGGAAGTGTAGAGAGATTATATACCTTTATAGTTATGTGAAGTAACTCTTTTCAATAAAAGAATGCGATCCTGTTGTTCTTGCAGGAGTCATAACATGGGAAAGAAAATCCCTGATGCGCACGTTATTAACCTGATAGTGCAGCTCAGCTGGGATATACTGCAGTTCACTCTCAAATATGGAATGACGTGCATTAGAATGATATTTTTACGTATTTTAAATTATAGGTTTAATGCACATACATTATAGAAAATTTGGAAGAAAAACAGGAAGTAGGAAAAAGTCATTAGGCTTGTGATGCCTTCTGAGATATATTTGACATAACAGTAATATTGCCAGAATGTTGTAGCTTTGTATCAACCTTCAAGGGATCAAATTTTGGACAAGTTAAATGGCAAGTTCAAGACAAGTTACTGTTCCTGAGAAACAGTAAGTTCTAATGAGGCATTCAATTTCTTTGGGGCATTTTGCCTCTGTCTTTTGTAAAGAAAAATGTGCAAAAAGGAGCAATTACCTTGTTAGAGATGATTTTTTTTTTTTCCCCTTTTTGTCTTTTTTCGTGTCCGGCAACGGATCGCAACCCTCAGTGTTGTGCCCGTACTGGACTGGGACTGGCAATGGGATCGCAACCCTCAGTGTTGCGCCCGTACCGGACCGGGACTGGCAACGGGATCGCAACCCTCGGTGCTGCGCCCGCACCTCGCTCAGCCAGTGAGCGGGAACCGGTCTGTATGTGGGATCCGAACCCTCGGCGGGAGCGCCGCCGTGCTCCCAAGCAGCGCACTGTAGCAGTGCGCCACCAGGCCGGCCCCAGAGATGATTTTAACTCTAGCCAAATTCTCTTTGGCTTTCTTGATCAGAGCAGGAAGTTGAGAAGAACCTCTTAGTAAGAGAATGCTGGTGGAAAGTACTATCCATTTAATTAGGTTTATACTATAACCATATTAAACCTAATAACCCAGTAAAAGACATTTGATTGTGCTTTCTCCCAAAAAGCCTTACAGGATGATTCCTGAATAATTGCACCTAGAATTATACCTGTGAATGAAGCCTTCCTCCCTGCCTCTGTCTTCTTACTCACGTCCACCTTGATTAGAAAGATTGGTCGAGGGCAGAGAGTATGTATACCTTGACTTTTTTTTTTTCCTTTTTCTCTTTTTTCATGACTGGTAACGGGATCGCAACCCTCGGTGTCGCGCCCGCACCGCGCTCAACCAGTGAGCGGACCAGTCTCTATATGGGATCCGACCCCTCGGCGGGAGCGCCACTGCGCTCCCAAGTGCCGCACTCTACCGAGTGCGCTACTGGGCCGGCCCTACCTTGACTTTTTTTAAAAAATAGACTTAATTTATTAAAACAGTTTTGGTTTTATGCCATGGATTTTAATTTATGCATTTCCCTTCATGGAAATAATCATATTAAAAAAAGTTTCATTTGAATACTCAGAGATGTATTTTTAAACTTCTTATTTTGAAATAAATTTAGATTTACAGTTGCAAAGATACAACAGAATCCTCATGTAACCTTCACTTTGTTTCCCCCAATGTCAACATTTTATATAACTGTTTATTATACATACATTCATCAAAACTAAGAAATTAATATTTGTACAATACTATACTAACTAAAACACAGGCTTTACTAGGATTTCACCCGTTTTTCAAGTAGTGTGATATATATTTTTTCAAAATCTAGTAGATGAAACAACCACATTGTTAGTCAAGATGTCTCCTTAATTTCCTCTAATCTGTGACATTTTCTCAGTCTTTGTTTTTTTAAGAGTACTGATCAGGTATTTTGTAAAGTGTCCTTCAGTTGGGTTTGTGGCATGTTCTCTCAAGATTAGTTTGGAGTTTTGGATTGGGAGAAGAATACCACAGAGGTAAAGGGTCCTTTTCATCACATCCTATCAGGAGGTGTATGGTATTAACATGACTTATTACTGGAGATGCTAACTTTGATGACTTGGTTAAGACG
Source organism: Galeopterus variegatus (assembly GCF_000696425.1). NCBI lineage: Eukaryota > Metazoa > Chordata > Mammalia > Dermoptera > Cynocephalidae > Galeopterus > Galeopterus variegatus. Next base: position 5,194 of record NW_007726689.1, on the reverse strand, counting down.
GCGTCCTCTCAGTTTCTCCACTATAATTTACTCTTTATCTTTTCCATATTTTGTTTGTTAGAAGCAATCGCTAAGCACCATTATAATGCCAAGTTCAAAGGTTCAGATCCCTGCACCTGCCAGCCACCAAAAAAAAAAAAAAAAAAAAAAAA
>NW_007726689.1:0-4968 GCF_000696425.1 Galeopterus variegatus | reverse complement strand
CCAAAAAAAAAAAAAAAAAAAAAGAAGCAATCACTAAGTGCAGACCACATCCAAAGGAAATGGAATTAAGCTCTACTTCCTGGAGAGAGGACTATCAAAGAATTTATGGATATATGTTATAACCACTACAGTGATTAATAAATATTTAGGGGGAGATAAAGACTATGTAAATACTCCACTCTTATTTATTACAGTTTTGACCATTCATTGTAGCATTTGTCAGTGGATCTTTCCTGCAGCAATTATGATTGTGGCATTTTAGTGGAGATTTTCTATTTCCCTTAGAGCTATTTTTCTCACAGGTTTGGGTTATCATTCAAAAAAATTGTTCTGCTGTGGCTTTGCTGATTTTTCAGAGTGAGCTTGATTTTTATAAGATTTTAATCAGTTTTTTAAAAAATAATAATTTTTTTACTGGAAGGGTTACTTTAAATTAAGGGTTATTAATCTTCCTTGAAGGAATATGTTTAATTCAAGAAGCTGTGGATGATTGCTAATGAATCTTATTCTTTATTTAAATTTATAAAAATATAAACAAAGTATTAATACAAATAATATAAAATTCTGTAAGAAGTTAGATTTTTAAAATGTTCATTTTTTATTTTTAAAAATTTGACTACAGTAGTAATCTCTAAGGGTCAAATGACTTAAATCTTGACTTAAGTGGAAAGTAAGCTGCCAATAAATGTTTTGTGTAACCTAAGTGATTAAGCTTGGTTTCTTCTCAAACAGCACTTTATAGCAACAGAGTTCTGAACTCAAAGTTCTGAACATGTTTTAAAACTGCATAGCCATAACAAACAACAATAAAGTAGTTCTTAGTCACCCAAACTTCAAGCCAAGGTTTTGCATATTTATATCATTTATCTATGGGTAAGAGGCAAAGTAAAATTTAGGAAGAATACATCACATTGATAAAGCAAAACTTGAAAAAGATAAAAAAAAAACACCATCACTATTTCTTTCTACCAAGTACCCAAGTACCCTCCTCCTCTAACTTACTGCCTGCTGCTGAAAGAACATTTAGAACATAAACTTGTAAAATTCAACACACTAAATGCCATGTTTGGTAATACCAACTGTGTACCTTAAGTAGGATTTTATAGAGGTAAAAACAATATGGGTTTCTTTTTTCTTTCAAAACAGAGGGTTCTTTTGATCAAATTATTTTATACTTCTTTATTATGTGCACAGGAGGATGCTAAGCCCTGAAGGTGAGTAAAATATGCTATCTGTACCTCACCTGACATAAGAACCCGAGGCAGTCACCACTGCCCTGTGCCACACCAGTGTGTTTTCAGGTCTTTCCCGGTAGTAGCATCCCTCCAAGTGCCAAGCATCTTCCCTTGCAAGGGTCTTGGGTCATCGAAAGTAGTACGTCTCTTTGGATCAGTTCAGATGAGACCCTGCAACGCCTCAAGAGGTGAATGGTGCAAGTCCTGCTGGGTTACCAGCAGCTGTCGATAGGTAGAGTGACCAGATGTTTTATCAACTATAAAATGTAAATAATAGAGAAGTTGTTATTAATTATGCTGAGACAAGAAGTTTAGAAAGGTAAGCAACAGACTTACATTGCCGGGCAGACCTGGATGCATGGTCACCTTTAGGAATAGAAAATGCCCAACTGACAAGGACAATAAAGACGTGGGTTCATGGCACAGAGGGCCTGCAGCACTTCCAGGTGGGTGAGGGACCCCTGCAGGTCCTGGCCCGCTTCTGACACAGGTTATGGTGGCAGTGGTGGCTGGCAGTCTGTTAAAGCTGGTTCTCTTCTGTTCTTGTGTCTTTCCAAGTTCAGTGCCCTAATCTCAGACCCTAGCACACCCTTCCCGAGTCTTGCCTGGACAACCTTCCTGCCCCTCCCCTGGCCCAGGTAACTTTCATCTAGTTTTCTGAGATAGGGTTGCCAGGATGTCTCCTCATTCTCTCTCTAATCTGTTACCACAGTAACAACGCTGGTTTTCTTTTTTCTTGACGTTCTGCTTTTATTGCTAAAAGCCTTTCCAAACTAGCCTCTGGCAAATGAATAGGTTTGACTTTCAAATTTATTGTGTGAGCATCAAGAGCCTATTTGGGAAGTAAAAGGCGTCACTTTTACTGTTTTTCCTTCTTCATTCTCTTAATGTTCCTAATGACAATGTGGATACAGTATGGTTATCACCCACATACGAGGAAGTGCAGACAAGAAAATCACAGAGGTTAATAATTCAGTGTATTTTCTCTAATGATCCCAGTGCTGTTGATGGGACACACATGTCGAGCACTGCTGATGCATTATCTTATTTGACCCTGGCACGTTATCGCTGTGATATAAGTCCTGTCGTTATCTCTATTTTGCAGCTAGAGAAAGTTAAGTTTCAGTCTTACAAGAAAGGAGCAGTATGATAGAGTAAAAAGCAAACTTTGTCCTGAATTCTAGTGTTAGTTCTGCTTTAGATTTCATTTTTCTCAAGTATACAGTGAGAGAGTTTATTTTTAAATCCCCTTCAAACTCTTAACATTTCAAATAGAGGGTTATAATCCTTACCTAAAACCCTTGTGGCCAGTTGTATGTCGGAATTCAGAAATTTTCAGATTTGTGAAAGCTGATGTGGTTCAAACATGCATATTATTGAGTCACTACAGCAGAATCTGGGGCAGCACCTTATAATCAAACAGGGCTACTTCTGCAGCAATTTTTTTATAGTGAGAAAGGGAAAGATTATTAAAAACCTCCTATTGGTTCAGGTCAGATGATACTGCCAAATTAGTTTGCTTAAACTTACAAAAAGCTTTTAATTTTCAGACCTCTTCAGATTTTATAATTGTGGATAAGAAATTGTTGGAACTGAACCAGGGAAAGGATTGAGGTAATCATCAGTGATACACGGTATTGTAACACATTATTATTAATAGCACTAGATTCAAAGAATTGATGTGTGGAGTGAGAGAGACATTGAATGGATAGTGCTTATGACATCATCTGGAAAATTTTAAGTAGGCAATAGAGTAATAAGTAAACATCATAATTACACTGCTGAGCTTTGTATTTGGTTTAGGTTGCAGAGACATAGATAATTATTGAACATAAAGATGGTACATGGCCTCGTTAAGTTGTTCTAAGGGAGGTTGATCTTGTGGGTGTATGATGGTCAAGTCATGGGAAGTCCGGAAAAGGGACACTAAAGGGAGAGACAGCAACCGAACAGGCATCAGTTCCCCTGGACTTAAGTCCCATCTCTCAAACTGCTGGAGACACTCTAACGAACAGGATAATATTAAGAACACCAAAAGCCTTCTTTACAGTAGGTTCTAATATGATCTGGGAAAAGCAACAATAGGGATAAAGCAGATGTATCGTGCCTCCCAAAAGAATAATCAACCGAATATAGTCTTTAGAAAGCTCAGGCTTTTACCACTGACACTAGCACACGAGATTCAGTGCTTTGAAATATGACTAATAGTACCCAGTGGTAATATATTCAGGTAATTCAATCTGCTTAGGCAACTTACTGTCTCTATAAAGTAAATATATGCATAAAAGTTAGATTCCAGAAGGATTATAAACTTCATATTTATATATAAAGTTTACAGATACAAAGGGACTTCAAAAAGTTTGTAGAAAAGTAGAATTAAAAGATAAGAATCTTTCCATGAAATTTTTGAAGTACCCTTGTAAAATTTATACATAAAGTTATAAAGATTGCACATAAACTTTTTATTCAACCCTTAACAGGGTCGTTGAATAATAAAGTCATATATGAATCTTTCAGAAGATAAAGAAGAAGAAAGAAAATACATGTCTATATCGCTTCTCACTCCATGTTACTTCAGTATGGCCGGCCGTGCACTTAAAACAGTCATTGCAGTAAAGCACACATGCAACTAGAGAGACGGCACATAATATTAAGAAGTGATGACGGCTCGGGGGTCATGTAGTGAGCAGGAAGAGCAGGTGCAGAGGGGGCACGTGTTGAAGATGAGGTCAGAGAACAGGACAGGTGCAGAGGAGGGGAGTGAAGGTGTCCGCAGAGGGGAGGGTGCTTTTTTAAATCACCAAATCCAGATGTCACAGATGTTCTGCTGTTAAATGGATGCCACATAGACTATTTTGGAGCTTCAAATTGCAGACAGTGTTGGCATGTTAGTGGAGTCTTTAATGTAAAAATATGTTCGTGATATACAGGTGATAGGACACACTCATAGATATGCTTTGGCTAATTATGTTACAGAATTAATGGGCTGTATCTTACGTATTCTGTGATTGCTTAGCTTAGTTGATCAAAGCAGTGGTCATAAAGTATGATCTCTGGTCCTTATTTTGAAGGGTCACAGATCCCAGGTGATCTACAGACCAGCCAGGCTACAGTGACAGAGCATGCTTCTGTGGGGTTGAGTTTCTCAGAAACAAAAGAGGAAAGGACTGCTTTTATTTTGATTGAATTTACATTAATACCAATCTTATTTAAAGACACTGCCTTCCTATTACTGTCACCAACAGAAATACAGAGTAAGAAAAAATGGATTATACTGTCTCAGACGTATACTGCTTAAAGGGAGGGCATCTACTGGCATGGGAGATGGGAAAACGTTACACAAAGAGCACACCCAATCTTCTCCCTCCCATCGCTCACCTGCAGTGGGAGCCCCCACTGTTATCCATTCTTCCTCTTCCTTATCTTCCTTCCACTCCCCAAACATCATGGGCATCGTGAAAGCACAGAGTGTGTAGATGACAGCAGGGTGAGCCAAGAGGAGCTGCCCTTTCTGAAGTTTTTAATGGTAGAGAAGAGAGGACGTAGAAAAGACAAGGGAGTTTTTTTTTTATTTTGATTTTGAAATATTTTTTTTTTATTTTTGTCAATATACAATGTAGTTAGTTATTGTGTCCCATCACCAAAACCTCCCTCCCTCCTCCCTCTCCCCCCTCCCACTCAGATGTGTCCCCTCCATTTTCTCGTTGTAAGAGCTTCAAAAAAAAAAAAAAAA
>NW_007726688.1:544221-605081 GCF_000696425.1 Galeopterus variegatus | reverse complement strand
CTCTCAGGATCGCGCTGTTTCCTGACACGGGTGCTCCAGACCCGTCGCCATTTTCAATCCTATAGTACTTTTCTTTTACATTACTTTAATTCTACAAAGATTATTTTAAGCCACAAAGAAAAGTTAGCCTGTGGTGAACAATAAAATTGAAATTTAAATTGGTTAAGAAACAGCAAGCAACAGAATAGACACTTGGTAAGAGATGAATTACTGATAAAAAGGAAAGGTTTCAAGTAATCATAGTAAATACAGTTGAAAAAGGACAAAGATATTAAGGGAATTTGGGCATTTTTTTCTGTTATGCCTTTTCTAACTTCTTAAGTTGATTATCAGTCATTTACTTATTTATTTTTAATAATAAAAGCTCTTAAAGGTATAATTTTCTATAGGACATACCATTGGTTTTGGTTTTCATCACTTTATGTAATTTTAAATTTATTTTCCTTTTTTTCCCCACCCAAAGTGTTTCTTAATTTCCACTGTTTCTTAGTTGCTTTGTTTTGTTTGCTTGTCTGTTTGAGCTCTTCTGTCTCTTCATTAATTCTTCCTCAATAGAATCTACCTGTTTTAACTAACCAGTGGGCTGGTGCAGTGCAGTCCTCCTTCTGCTTCTACCCCTTCCTCCTCTCCTATGGTGATTCTTGCCTTGGTCTCTCTGGTAGAACCCAAGATTTTAGCCAGGGTTCCACTGCATCTTTGGCCCTGGCCAGGCATCACAAATTAAAAGCTCTGCACCTGCTCTACCCAAAGATCTCACAGCATCTGATCCCCTTCAGGCTCCATCAATGGGCTTAGTTTTCTTTTCTCACTAGCTCGAGCCACATTCAAGCTGCCAGCTTCCTAGACACAGATGTAGTGAAATAGAGTTTGTTTGTTTAGTATTCTAACCTCTTGTAATTCCTTTTATGGGAGGATAAATTTACATTATTCCTATCTGGGAAAACGTAAGTTCTTTAAAAGAGTAACAGGACAACATCCAACATTATTGACCATATTTCTCTCCTTGAAAGTCTCTCCTTTTTTCTTCCCTGTGACACCATTCTTCCAATATTCCTCAAACCTCTCAAGTAGCTCATTCTCAGTCTCTTTTCCTTCGCTTCTCTTCTACTATACGACCTCCAATCTCAATGTTGTGGCTTCTTAGGAATCTGTAAACTTTTGTTCCTATTCTATACACTTTCTCTTAAGAATCATATAGATAGATGTATTCAATTACCACATATCCATTAAAGATTAAAAATCTCTTCTGACCTCAAGCCCTGTATATATAAATGGCTCCTATACATCTTCACATAGATGATGGGTTTTTCAGAAGACCCTCAATCAAGCTCAACAGGTGAAACTTGACTCATCTTCTCTCAGAAATTTACTCCTCCTCTCAGTCAGAGTAACGCTAGGTGTTGTAAAACAAACAAACAAAAAATCACAAAATGTATAATGCTCAAATACAAGTATTTCTCTCTCATGTAATAATCTAAAACGGGTATTCCTGATAAGCAGAAAATTTTCTTCCATGTAGTGATTCAGAGGTCCAGCCCTTTCCATCTTGTGGCTCCACCATCCCTTTGGGCCTCATTGCCATTTAGTCATCAGAAAAAAGATAGCAAGGAAAAGGAATTCCCACTTCTTACAAGCTGTGACCTCCTGCTAACATTTCATTAGTGAGATTTAACCATATGGCCATATATACATGGATGGACAATTAGGAAGTATGTTCCTTAGATGGGAAGCCATTTTACAGTAGCAGCTTGATTCTATAAAACAGGGTACATGAATTCTGGTGTACAGTTAACTTTTTCTGCCACTTCCTATGTTTTCAATTTCAGTAAATGGCACCATCCCGCCAACTACCCATTTGCCCAAATCACAAATCCAGGTCTTCCTCAATTTCTTCCTTCTCCTTTAACTAATCACCATTAACCAAGTCTTATAAAATCTAGGTCTAAATCTTCTCTTCCCTTGTTTCCATCCTCATTTCCACTGCACAACCTCAAGCCCTAATTATTTTCTTGAGTTTTTCTGCTTATGAAATCTTTCCTCATTGTTTCCAGAGTCAACTTTTAAAAACTCCTTTACTAAAAAAGTTTTAGTGGATCTCTCTTTGGTGATAGGAAATTAAACTGTTATTTATCATACATTTATGACCTGACCGTTTATATTTTCCAGAATTATCTCTTGCCATTCCACATCCCTTGTACAACAAAGCCTTTGTTCTCATGAAGATTCCATTGCTATGCACTATACTGCAAGGTACAGAGATGAAAGTACATAGAACCTGTCTTTAAGAAGCTTGTATAAGTACCTGCAACAATAACTAGAATGAAACAAGGTACATAAAGTTTCTAACAAGCTATACTCTCTCACATCTTAGTTTCTATGTTGCTCCTTCTTCCCAGGTTTGTCCATTTGATGAACTGGATACTTTGCTCAAAAGTTATTCCTTCTATTTCATCTTCCTCCTGACTATCCATGAAACACAGATATGCCTTTTACTAGGCTCCCATTGACCTTCATACAGTATAAATTTCAATTGGAGCAATTTATCTAAAAGCTCCAATTTTCTAAATGCTCTAGATTTTCTCTGCTTCTGTCTGGCTACTAGACAGAAGCTTCATTTCTTACTGAATCATACATGATTGTACATATCTGTGGGATACAGTATTGAATATCAATACCTGTGTGCAATATGTAATGCTCAAATCAGGATAATTAGTATATTCGACATTACACAGTGTAATCATTTCTTGTGGCGCTTTACTAATTTCTTGCTAACTCCCTCTCCACCTCCCCCTTTCCCATCTCTGGTAGCCTCAATTCTGTTCTCTCCTTTTGAAAGTCCAATGAATTATTGTGATTGTTGTATCTTTCTCTTTCTCTTTTTTTTTTTTTTTTGTTTCTTTTTTAACTTCCACTTATGACTGAGAGCATGTGGTATTTCTCTTCCTGTGTCTGGCTTATTTCACTTAACATAATTTTCTCTAAGGTCATCCATGTTGCTGTGAATGGCAGAATTTCATTCTTTTTATGACAGAGTAGTATTCCATTGAGTATATATACTACATTTTCCTTATCCAGTTGACTAGACAAAGGCTTCTTAAAGACAGGTTCCATGTCCTTTCATCACTGTACCTTGCAGAGTCTAGTGCATAAAAGAAAGTAATCTTCATGAGAACAAAATCTGTTTTTTTCACCATTTTATCCCCCATGTCTAGCATACAAGAGATATTCAACAAGTGTATATTATATTAAATGAATTCATAATATATACTCAATCCTTATTTACTGAAGAAAATAGAGAAAGCATAGTTGAAAATATCGAGTCAGATAAGACAGTAGTTTGAATCCTGGCTCAAGTCTGTGACTTTGAACAAGGTATTTAATCTCCTAAACTTCAGAAGATTTTATAGGATTTTATAGGATGCTTTGAAGATTTTATAGGATCAGACTCTTGTAGACTACAGATAAAGTAAAAAAGCTCCTGGCACTGTTGTAACAATTACACTCTTATTATGAGGAATGGTTATTAAATAACCAATATTTATAGATGTTTCAGTATTCTTAAATATATAACTATGTTCACCAGTAGCACATTGAAACCTACAGCATTTTCATCTTGGAAGAAATTTACAGTACTTATAAAAAGTATTTAAAACATATCTAGATTGGTTTGTCTCAAATAAAGCACATTACAGTTTTCTGAAAGTTTTTATTTCTAGATCTAAGCTGGAATTTTCCCAGAATAAGAAAATATAAGGAAAAAAAAAGAGCCCCCCAAAAAAGAAATTTATGAATAAAATCTAACCTTAAATCAAGTAAATTATAAATATTAAAATGTTATATGATACAAACCAACTTAATTGGAAAAATAAGAGAATGTGCTTTACCTCACCAAGTCCAACGTCCCATGATTGCTTAGAATGCAATTTTTCCAAATGGATATTACCCCTCATGGTTAGAAATAAGACAATATTAAAGTTTACATTTTTCCCACCAAAAATTATTGTTCTAAATTATGGTTTCCAAACTTGGCTTCTGATCAGAATTACATATGGGAAGCTTTTTAAAATGTAAAGAATCAGGGGCTGGCTGGTTAGCTCAGTTGGTTAGAGTGCAGTGTTATAACATCAAGGTCAAGGATTTGGATCCCCCATACCAGCCAACCACCAAAAAATTAAATAAATAAAATAAAACATAATGAATCATGAGCTCCATGCCAAGGAGTCTACTTATTATGTGTGGGCCAAACTTGGAATCCTATAGTTTAAAATCAGTAATATGGATCTGCAGACAGTTTTAAGAACCATGTTTTAAATCACTTTCATAACGTACATTTTAAAACTCAACATGCTGTTTTTCACTCACAAGTATCTGGATATTTGGATATGTAACAACAAAGAACCTTATTTGTTAATTTTATAAAATGAGTTTGAGTCTATGTTTTAATTAATTTGTATGTTCCAATCCCATAAAAATGGCATCTATGTGTTCTTTTTACCAAGATATTTTAAATATTTTTTCCATGAGAAATCACTTCCAGAATAAAAATGTATTCTGGGTCATGATTTCAAATCACAAAGATATTACAATTATTAAGAAAGTTAGAACTACTCAGAAACAACTAGCTAAAATAAAGTTTTCTTTAATTTCCTAAACTTGCCAGTAAGGCAGCTCCAAAACACCATGGAATAAATTAAATTTCAACTACAGTGGATGAAATTAAAAGTCACCTTAAGGGCCGGCCCGGTGGCGCACTGGATAGTGCGCCGCTTGGGAAGCGCAGCGGCGCTCCCGTCAGAGGGTTCGGATCCCACATACAGACCGGCTCCCGCTCACTGGCTGAGCGAGGCGCGGGAGCAACACCGAGGCTTGCGATCCCGTTGCCGGTACCCGGTCCGGTACGGGGGCAACACTGAGGGTTGCAATCCGTTGCCGGACACGGAAAAAAGACAAAAGACAAAAAAAAAAAAAAAAGCCACCTTAAATACAGAACATTTTGTACACCAGCAGTCAGAAAATGAAGTAAAATCTGGTGCAGTCTGACTGTTTTCTCAGAGGAAAAAAAAATGTCAACGATGGGGTGAAAGAGATGGTAATCTTGAACACAGAGAACACAGGGAGTCTCAGTGGTAAATGCTGGCAATGAGGAGAGTGCTCTACCCCATAAACTGCTGATAGCCTTGTTTATGCCACTAGCATTTGAATTCTATTACTGCCTATTCTGATTTCATACTAACCAAGCAATCTTCCCATGGAGAGTTGCCTGAAATTATGAAAATGTGCTTTTCATGCCAGTAAACATTCCTATACATATGACCCTTCTATTTCTTACTGTAAATTAATAAATTGACAATCTGGTGGGTATATGAGTTTCTTGAACATGTATGCCAGTTTTCTCAAATCTAATCAATACTAATATTCAGATAAAAAGGTATTTTGGGGTTGAGTTGACAAATATGAGCAATATACTCTTAACTAGGGTGATATTATCAAGATTGTGACAACTGGTAAGGCTTCTTTAAGACCAGGTTGCCCACCCTCAGACAGCAATATGCTTAACACACTTTGCATCTGTTCAACCTTCAACATGCATTATACTAAATCCTGATTTGCATTTCCCAGATTTACCTAAAAATTTACATATAGGTCACTGGATATATCTGGATATTTTTCTGTGGTGTCTTTTCCTGGTAATCATTTTCAAGTTTTCCTTCAAAAGTAAAAATATGCATTGAATTAAAAATTTAGCATAGTCTAGTCTCATTTTTTAATTCAAAGCACATTAGCATGACACGTACAGGGAGAAATCATGGGTCCACAATGTCATATAACAAAAAGTCATTCTATTTTTGGTTTCATGTTCCTCTAAAAACACACACACACACACATGCACACACGCACACACACAAATAAATGTGTGTGGATGTGTGTAAACACTAGAAATATATATATATTTATACTGAAACTGAAAACAAACAAAATAGAATAGATTATATTCCATGTATAACACCAACCTTTTTTGCCAGAGCTGGTTGGGCAACAATCCTTCTCAAAAGGTGTACTAAGATTATTTCTTTCATTATTGTTGTTCTCTTTCTGATAGCTCTTGTTTGGCTGACACTCTTCTGGATAACTTGTTTTATTAAAAGTAGAATTATTAAAAGTTAACTCTGGATCTGTGAAAATGCTTCCAATGCATCCATCAGTGGAATGATTTTTATCAGAACTAGTGACTACACAAATATTTCTCATACTATCATAACCACACCTGTCAAAGGTTTCCTTTATCCTTTGTTGATCTATGTTTAATAAATTTGTCACATTTTGACTAACGAAATAGTCACAATTCTCTGACAGAAGGCTAGGAGGTGGCTGGTTCACATCTTCAAGATAATTTGAAACCTCTTTTCCATTTTCTCTCCAAATATATTGCACTGATTGTTTTTCTGGAATGAAGTCTGACTGTCTTCTTTCATCCATGCTTCCACAATCTTCACCCATAATTATAGCCGGTCTTTTAGTAAGGAAATTCCCATTTCCTGGTCTTTGGGATAAATAAAAACATACTTCTGAAGAAAAGCACAAATCATTTTCATTCAGAGACACTTTAAAGTTAAATTCTTAGAGAACATATTGAGTAGCTACTAACATTTACCTAGGCTACATTTTAATTTTTATATTTAAATAAATAGGATTGCTTTGGGTGAAAAATTGTCTAATGTATTCTTCTAATGATTTACTGGATATAAAAGTAACCTACACTCAGTTTTGTATTTCAACATTAAAAATTAATGCATGGTTCAATTTACTATTATATTAACAGAAAAAAAAAATGAACAACTTATAGTATGTCTTCTGTAACAAAGTCTAACAAACAACCTAGACAACCAATGTATGTAACTGCTATTCCATTTAATCAGAGAAAAATATTTTGAAGACCGTGCAGAGAAAAATTATCCCCAGTGTTAAAACATCAAATCAAATAGTTATGAGAACACTGTAAGAGATATTTCTCTTAACCTTACAAGCATATAAAATCAACTCCAAAGTTCCCAAGGAAGAACAACATAGACACAAATGTGTATGTAAGTAATACAGTCAAGAGATAAGATGAATTAGATGAAAATTAATTAGGTGAATTAAATAACTTGTAAGTTCCCTTCTAATGCAGAAATAATAATTCTAGGTTAAGTCTAACTTGTGACAAGAATCAAAGCTATGATAGAAAATAACTAGAAATCAAGATGTTTTTGATTTTATTGCCAGTTACTACATACAAATTTATTTGGGAATGGGTTGTTTCAGAGATTGGAGGCACCAAAGAAATTTAGAAAAGAAACACACACACTTTCACAACTCTGACTGATTTCTAATTTTATTTTTTAAGTTATATATCAAATGTTTAACAGACACCTACCGTGTTCTAGGCACTACGCCATGTGTTGGGGACAGAGACAAAATAACTCAGTTTGGTATTAGAGAGAGGGTAATGTTTTGTCCATGAATGTTCACAGCTGATGATCCTACACTGTTTCTCACTAATGGTCTTACTGGTGTTTCAGGCAGAATAATGCTATTTTGTTATACCAAAAGACATTATCTATATTATGTAATAATATATGTCATTAACACCAGAGAAATATGTACTACTCCAAATAGGAGAATAAATGTAAAAGTGTGTAAAAGCACTTCGTAAGTTACAAAGCATGCTATAAATGTAAATCATCATTTTTTAAAAGGAATCGTAAGCATTCTGACTCAGGAGAATCACTCACTAAGAGATCTGGATAACAGAGAAATATATAATACATAATTATTCCCAAGAATAAATTTATAGCATAGAAGAGGAAGGAAAAAAATTACAAATTTGTAAATGTTATCCTATAGTCAAGTGCTACTATAATAAACAGAAAGAAGAGATTCTTCTGCTTGAGAAAAAATCAGGTAGGTGACATCTGACTGGAGGACTGAATGCTGGGAAGAATTATTACTTATAGAGATGACAGAGAGAAATGATGCAAAAAACCTATTCTATTATTCTATTCTTTATTCTATTCTATTCCTCATATTCTATTGAAGAAAGATAATAAACTAACCATTAATAGGTACAATGGATAAGAAATAAAGAAGTAAACAAATACAAAAGATAATCACAGGTACTGTAAGAGCACATGATGCAATATCTTGTGTTGGAGGTTGTGTTTCAGATAGTTTGGTCAGGAAAGTCCCTAGTAAGGATGTGATAAATAAGCTAAAGATACAAATGGTTAGACATGTGAAGGGAGTAAGCACACTGCAGGGAGATGGAATAATAAGCGTAAATGCAAGATTTTCAGTATGTTTGAGAAAAAGAAAAGGAGTAAAGCCAGATTAGAATCAGTGAAAGAAAACTTATGACCTAAGGCTAACAAGGTACAAAAGGACCCAGATTATGGAGAGACTTTTGCCTTGGAAAATATCATTCTGATGCTGGATGAGGAATGAATTTCAGGATTTCCATCTGGCCAAAGTGAAATGAGAGACCAAATTTACCCTCCTGACCAACATAATTTAAAAAACTGGACAAAATATATGAGACAACAAAATATATGGGACACCAGGTGGGGCATGACAATGATTCCTGAGAAAGAGAAAACAAATGAGGAGAACTCTGATTGCTCCTAGTTTACTGCCTAGAGAGAGTATCCAGGCCACAGCACAGGGAGGGGGAACCCAATCAGAACCCAGCTGACTACCTATGTTGAGGAAACAGAGCTAGGGGTCCAGGGAGTCTGCCGAGGATAGAATTCACAGGTTAGAGCACAATATAGGAGAGTGCTTCAAAGAGAGCGCTCCGGAGATCTACAGAGCGTTCTTCTCAAGTCTTCAGCTAAGTACTGATCAGCACATGCATGTGAAGTAATTACCAGAGGCTGAGAAAAAAAACCACACAAGATGAGGAGATGCAATAATCCCAGCAGCTCACAAAGAGCTGGGAAAATCTTGTGTTTCTACCCACCAGAGCAGAAAACCTCATAATTCAAGGGGAATCAAGAAAGTACTCAGAAGGATACTGCCTCAGCAGTGGGACAAAAGGTAAGTGAAGGCTTACCGGTCCTGCTTAACAAAGTTTAAAAGCAAGCCACAATAAGATCATGCCATTTCCAAGTAACTAAGCTGTATCCCAGATCAAAGCTTAGGGCTATTTGTAGGAATATAAAAATTTCCAGCAACCAAAAAGATAAAATTCACAATGTATAGAATCCAATCAAATTACCAAGAAAACAAAGAAGAAAACTGCAATCCATAATTAGGATCAAAATCAATTATTAGAAACAGACCAAGAAATGACACAGATGATGGAATTCATAGAAAAGGACATTAAAAGAGTTATCATAACTATATTCCCTATATTTAAAAAAAAATAGAGGAAAGACTAAGCATGTTTAATAGATACATGGAAGATATAAAGAAGAGTTAAATCAAACTTCTAGAGATAAAAAATATACTGGACAGGATTACCAGCAGATTAGACAACAAAGGAGATATAAGGAAATACTAGTAAATATCGCAACATAATCTATATAACCTATATAAAATGAAATAAGAAAAAAGACTGAAAAAAAATGAACAAAACATCAGTAAACTGTGATACAACGTCAAACAGACTAATTTACTAATTTGAGTTCCCAGAGGAGGTAGGGGAGGAGTCAGAAAAAATAGAGGAAATGGTTGAAATTTTTCCAAACTTGATATAAAATCCATAGATCCAAGAAGCTCAAAAAAGCCCAACCACAAGAAACAGAAAGAAAACGAACATCCTAATCAAAGGATAGAAATCAATGTTAGAAAATCCATGATAGAGAAATCTGAAAAACCGAAAAATTACATATCATATTCACAGATATTAAGATAGGAATGCATTAATCACTAGCAGACCTATACTATAAAAATGTTAAAGGAAGCCTTTCAAACAGAAGGAAAATGTCATCAGAGGGAAATCTAAATATACACAAAATAATGAAGACAACTAAAAGTAATAAATATGTGCTTAAACATAAAAAACATGTTCTTTATTTTTTAACTTTCAACATGTTCTTTTTTATTTTTCAACTTCCTTTAAAGCAAAAATAACAACACTGTATTATCCGGTTTATAACATATGCACAAATAAAATGCATGAATACAACAATGCAAAGGCCTAAGAGGAGAAATGCAAGTATACTATTGTAAGGTTTTCATACTATACCTGAAGTGGTATAATATAACTTGAAGTTAGTCTGTGAAAAATTAAGATATATCCTATAAACTCTAAAGCAATTACTGAAAAACAAAACAGAGTTATAGCTAATAAACCAACAATAGAGATGAAGTCATGAAAAATACTCAAATCAAAAAAAGATTTAAAAAAAGAGGGAAAGGGAACAAAGACTATACAGAACAAATAAAAAACAAATAACAAGAGGCCAGACTTAAACCGAACTATATAGGTTGTCACATTAAATGTAAACCTTATTCCTAGCCATAATACAAGTCCCAATAAGTTTTAAAGGATCAAATCATACAAAGTATGTTCCCTGTCCACAATAGAATTAATTCAGAAAGGTAACAGGAATGTCTTGGAATTTCTACAACCAAAATAACAAATTTCTAAGTAACCCAAAAAAGAAATTAAATGGAAAATTACAAAGTGCAGTATTTTGAACTGAATGAAAATGGAAACACATCAAAATCTGAAAGATGTAGCAAAAACAGCAGTTAGTGAAAAAGTTACCGCTCTCAATAGCTGTATTAGAAAAGAAGAATGGTCTCAAATCAATAACTTCAGTTCTTGCCTTAAAAAACTAGAAAAGGAAGAGCAAATTAAATCCAAAATAAACAGACAAAAGGAAATAATGAACAGTGTAACTCAATAAAATAAAAAACAGAAAAATAGAGACATGTGAAACTAAAAGATGATTCTGTGAGAAGACAATATTGATAAGTCTCTAACTAGGATAATCAGGAGGAAAAAAAGAGAAGACAGAATTTGCCAATATCAGTAATGAAAGAGAAGACAGCACTATAGATGCTAAGAATTTTAAACAGATGATAAGGGGATATTATGAATATCTTTACGTCAATAAATTCTACAAGGGAGAAAAATAGGTACATTCTTTGTAAGACACAAACTACCAAAGCTTGCTCAAGAAAAAATAATCTGACTGGCTCTATGTACAGCAAAAAATGGAAAATGTATTTAAAATGCTTCCCATTACAAAAGACCACTACCAAGTAGCTTCACTGATGAACTTTACCAGAGATTTAAGAAGTTATACCAATTCCACACAAGCTCTTTGAGAAAATTAAACTGGAGATAATACTTCTTAACTCATTCTATGTCATTGGCATTAGGCTGATATCAAAACCAGACCAAGATATTACAAGAAAATAACTGTACAAAATAACATCCCTCGTGAAGATGATGCAAAGATACCTAACCAAAATTTAGCAAATCAAATCCAAGAATATGTAACAAGGATAACATATTGTGACCAAGTGGAGTTTATCCCAGAATTACAGGTTGGTTTAAGATTTTTTAAAAGTCAACTGACTTGGGGCAGAACTTCTGGAATGGTAGAGTGTAAAGTTTGGCAGATCTTCTTCAAAAGCAATGAAAGAATTGAACAAAACTTGCAGAAACAACATTCAGAATCTGGAAGTGACCAAAGGCATACAATAAACTGAGAAGCAGTACTTCAAGAAAAACTACTGAACCTTAGTAGGAACAGTAGGAGTCTGTGGAGTTTTAGCCTGGGGCTGTACCTTCACTCCATCTCCATATCCATAGGTGGTAGCTCCACCAAAGCTGAGTAGTCTTGGGGGAAGGAAGGAGAGCTCTATGTCTGGAGGGTTGTCAAAAACAATCATGAGTTTGGTGGCAAACTATCAGGGAAGCTCAGCACTGTAGCTGCAATAAGTTGGAGCAAGCAAAAACCACCCAGAAATTTCACAGAGAGATCTGGAAAAAAAGCCAATCACACTAGGCTTTGATAAACATCCAGATACCCCTAGTGGTCTAGAAGGCTGCACACAGAAGCAAGGCTATGTGTTCACTCAAGAAAGACCAGAGAGGGCCTCAGGTATCTACTCATCTTTGGCTGAATGTGATGTCTTGTGCATAGGAGGAAGTCTTAATAGCTTGAGGTGTTTAAAAACAACCACTGACCAATCCTGGTTGACCTATAAGCAGTGCTAAAAGGGAAATTTATAGCTTTAAGTGCCTACATTAGAAAAGAAGATATTAAATCAACAGAATAATCTTATACTTAAGAAATGAAAAGGGCAAACTAAGCCCAAAGCAAGCAGAAAAAGAAAATTATAAACATTAGAGAAGAAATCTATGAAATGTAAAAGAGAAAAAAACATAGTGAAAACAAAACAAATAGTGATAAAACCAAAACTTAGTTTTCTAAAAAGACCAATAAAATTGACAAATCTTTAGCTATACAAAACAAGAAAAAAAAGAGAAAAGATGCATCTGAAATTTAAAAACAGACATCACCATCAAATTAATAGAATTTCAAGAGTCTATATACTACAACAACTTCATGCTAACAATTCATGCAACTTAACATTAAGTGGGCAAACTCCTAGAAAAACACAAATTACCACAATTGACTCAAGAAGAAATTAGAAAATCTGAATAGACCATTGCAAGTAAAGAAAATGAACTGGTAATTAAAAGTTTTCCCACTAAGAAAAGCCCAGGTGCAGATGGCTTCACTGGTCAATTCTATGAAATATTTAAAGAAGAAATAATATCAGGGCCGGCCCGGTGGCGCACTGCTACAGTGCGCTGCTTGGGAGCGCGGCGGCACTCCCACCGAGGGTTCGGATCTCACATACAGACCGGCCGCTCACTGGCTGAGCGAGGTGTGGGCGCAACACCGAGGGTTGCGATCCCGTTGCCGGTCCCGGTCCGGTCCGGGCGCGACACTGAGGGTTGCGATCCATTGCCGGTCACGAAAAAAAGACAAAAAGGAAAAAGAAAAAAAAAAAAAAAGAAATAATATCAATCCTTCACAAATTCTTCCATAAAACAGAGGAGGAAATATTTTCCAACTTATTCTATGAGGCCTGTATTACCCTGGTACCAAAGCCAGACAAAGACATTAATTACATGAAAAGAAATATTGTGACCAATTTACTTCATGAATATAGACACAAAAATCATCAGCAATAACCAGCAACATATGGAGAGGATTACACACCATGACCAAGCAGCTTTTTATTCCAGGAATGCAAGATACTTTAATATTCAAAAATAAATTAATGACTTACATGTTAGTAAAGGAAAAAGCCTACATGATAATCTCAAGAGACACAGAAGGGCATTTGACAAAATCCATGATAAAAACTCTCAGTGAACTAGAAGGGAACTTTCTCAACCTGATAAAGGGCACCTACAAAAACCTATAACTAACATCATACTTAATCATGAAAGACTGAATGCTTTTTCCTTAAGACCTGGAACAATGCAAGTACACCTGTTCTTGCCACTGCTATTTGGCATTGTACTGGAGGTTCTAATCAGTGCAGTGAAGCAAGAAAAAGAAAAGGCATCCAGATTGAAAAGGGAGAGGTAAAAATACCTTTACTTGTAGTGGACAAAATTCACTATGGTGAAAATCCTAAAGAATCCACTCAACTACTACTAGAATTAATAATTCATCAAGGTAAAAGGATACAATATCAACATACAAAAATTAATTGTATTTCCATATACTAGCAATGAACAATCCAAAAAATGAAATTAGAAAAATAATTCCATTCACATTAGTGTAAAAAGAATAAAATACTTGGGAATAAATTTAACAAAAGGAGTATAATGCTTATATACTGAAACTATAAAAGATTACTAGAGAAATTAAAGAAGGTGGAAGAAGAGAAACATTTCATGTTTATGGATTGGAAGAGTCACTACTGTAAAGATGGCAATTGTCCCCAAACTGATCTACAGATTCAACATAATCCCAATCAAAATCCAACTTCGTTTGTTTTTTGGCTTGGGGTTTTTTCCCACAGAAACTGAGAAACTGATCCTAAAATTTATATAAAAACACAAATAATTAAGAAGAGCAAAAACATTTTTGAAAAAGAACAAATTGGAGGACTAACACCCTCCCAAATTTCAAAATTTTCAATAAAGCTACAGTAATCAAGACAGTATCATACTAACATAAGCAAAGATTTACAGATCAACGGAACAGAATTGATATTCCAGGAAAAAAACCCAAAAACTTATATTTATGGTCAATTGATTTTTGACAAAGGTGCCAAAGCAACTCAGTGAAAAAAAGATATTCTTTTCCACAAGTGCAAATGATGGATTCAGGCCCTTACCTAACACCACACACAAAAATTAACCTAAAATGGATCGTAAAATGGACCTAAATATAAGATCTGAAATTACAAAACAGAAGGGAACATAGAAGAAAATCTTCATGACTTTGGGTTAGGCAAAGATCTGTTGACTCTGACACCATGACCACAATTTACAAACAAAAATAGTTTTAAAGTGAATGTCATCAAAATTAAAACTTTTGCACTTCAAAAAAGTACCATTCATAAAACAAAAACAGTAAACATTTCACTGAAGGTACATGAGTGGCTAAGAAACACATGAAAAGATACCCAAATCATTAGTCATTAGTGAAATGCAAATTAAAAACAACAATGACACATTGACTACACATTGACTAGAATGTATTAAATCTAAAAAGACTGTACCAAGTGTTGGCAAGGATGTATTGCAACAGGAACTCTCATACATTGCTGATGGTAATGTAAAATGATACAAATCACTTTGGAAAATAGAATGGAAGTTTCTTAAAAAGTTAAAAATACACCTACCACTTAACCTAGTTGTTTTACTTGTACACAAGAAAAATGAAGCATATATCTAAACAATGACTTGTATACGAACTTTCATAGCACCTTTATTTGTAATAGCCAAAAACTGAGGAGAAAATACCAAATTTCCATCAACAGGTAAATGAATAGATTGTGCTATGTCCATATAATGGAATACTTCTCTGCAATAAAAAAGGAATGAAAGATTGATACATGCAACAAAAAACATGGATAAGTCTCAAAATAATTATGCTGAGTGAAAGATGCCAACAGCAACAACAAAAAAGAATGTACTGGGTAGATGGCAGAGTAAGACGGCTGACTACAGTTGTCTGGCACTCATACTACCCACAAAGAGACCAAAAACAACAAATAAACAACTCTATTTAGATCGAAATGATTGAAGAAATATACTGCAAAGCACCGGGGGAGTGATGAAATCTTTGTGGAGCACAGAAGATCAGGACAGCACCATACAGAGCAGAGCAAGTCATCCTGCTCTGGCTCAGAGTCAAGCAGAGAGAAAGTAAGCTGTAAAAACCCAGCTGTTCCCACTGCTGCCACCAACAGCAGCAATCCCTGACACAAGAGAGTCCCCCAGTCCTCTCAAGTCCCAAACCCAGTTTGGAGAGTATCTCAGAGTTTGTGCAGCTGCACAGCTTCATAGTAGAAGCCCAGGAAGAGCAACCCCCACCATTCTGTGCTAAGCAGCTATGGAAAAATGCCATCTTGAAACCTGTTGGGAAAATATAGGAAAATGGTCAGGGCTCCTCAGATGTTCAGAATCTTGCTGAGCATTTGCTGTAAATATCCTCAGGTGTTCCCTGTTACTACTTAATGTAATTGCGTATGGGCACCCAGGTGTCCTGGGTTATGGATTTGAGTAAAAAGGACTAACAGCTCTGATCCACTGTGCTTCTCAAAACTCTCGGAGAAGCCACTAAGGACGGCTGCTCCTAGCTCTGAATAAAGCCTATTAATTTTTTACCCATGGCTCCCAGGACCTTTTTCCTATTACCTAGCTCGTAGACCTGTGTGTGGTGGGTTTGTGACCCAGTCTGTGCAACAGACTCGAGGGGTCTGTGAGCCCTAGCCCTAGCTTTACAAAACCAAACCCACTACAAGACTGCATCCTGTCATGGGAACCAGTGCAAACTGACTCCCTCCATCCTGAGACTCCACCTTCATTCTACCATGTTCACATGGGCACCAGCAAGACCATGACCCTAGCTGCCTGGAGCTTAGGCCAGACAAAAGACTGAAACCACAGTGTCTTAATCCACATGGCACCCCCTCTGCCCCCAAGAGAACAGAAAGACCTGCTACCAATAAGTGGTGGTCCACCACATTAGCATGTGCCTATCCTGCACAACCCACTGGCCCGCTGAGCCCACAGGGGCCCATGCCAGCCCAACAGCCAATCCAGTGGTAGCCCTGCCTCCCTTCATGGCCATCCACAGAGCAGCTGGGCCCTCCTGCACTAGTGTACAATTACTCCATGACCAACAGCAACTGGGCAGAGGCTTTACCTCTACAAGGCAGGCCTCTGCAGAGCTGCCAAGCCTGACTGTACCCTTGTAGGCCTGGTCCAGGTTAGACAACTGACAGGCCTCCATGAAGCTGTCAGGCCCTGTTGCACTCCTGCCCCCTGCTGGACACTGGGTTGGGCAGCAGTTCCGCCTCCTGCTGGAGACCCTCCACAGAGCTGGTGGGCCCTGTAGCACCATTATAGGTCTGCTCCAGGTTCAATAGCTGATCTAGCAGTACTTCACAGCTGCACCTGTGTATGCCTGCTCCCTGCTTAACAACAGACAAAGTGGTGGTTTTGCCTCCTCCAGCATGCTTCCACAGAGCCACCTGGCCTGGCTGCACCCACACATGCCAGCTCCTGGCCAGGCAGTGGCATCCACTCCTTTGACAAGCCTTCACAGAGATGCTTCACCCCCCTATCCCTGCACCCAGGCACACTTGTATCCAGCCCAAAAGCTAGTCAGGCAATGCATCCACTTGGAGAAACCACTTCAGAGCTGCATGCCTATGCGTGGCCTGACAGCAACTCTGTGCCTCAGAGAGACTACCAAACAACCAGTTAACCCTCTGCACCCACACTTGCCTGGTCCAACAACCAGCCTGGAACCTCTGACCCTGCAAAACAGAGCGAGCATTGGCAAAAATTCCCACAGGTGAGGCCACTGAAGCATTTGCAGACATCACTGAAAAGGATTACAACCAAAGAAACTGCACAGAGATTACACTATTGACTACACCCTAAACCAAAGCCAATGTAACATATCTAATAGACACCCTAGGACCCACATCCAGGAAAAAGTCATTTCTCTGTAATATACTCCATAAAACTTGGGTAAGAAACAACTCCATTAGATGCACAGATGTCAACATAAGGACACAAGGAACATGAAAAAGCAAGGAAACATGGCACCCCCAAGGGAACACAATAGTCACCAGTAACAATGCCAAAGAAAAAGACATCTACAAAATGCCTGTAAAGGAATTTCAAATAATGATCATAAGGGAACTCAACAAGATATAAGAAAACACAGATGATTTGATGAAATCAAGAAAATAATTCACGATCTGAATGAGAAACTTAACAGAGACAGATATCATAATAAAGAACAAGACACAAATACCAGAGCTGAAGAATTCAATGAATGAAATAAAAAAATATAACTGGGAACTTCAACAACACACTAGATCAAGCAGAAGGGAGAATTTCTAGACTGAAGGCAGATCTTTCCAAATTGGCCAGTCAGAGGAAAAAACAGAATAGCTTACGAGATTTATGGGATACCATTAAGCAAACAAATCTTCAAATATAGGGGTTTCAGAGGGAGAAAAATGGAGAAAGGAACAGAAACAATATTTAATGAAAAAATAGCTCAAAACTCCTCAAGTATTAGGAGAGCTACAGACATTCAGATTCAGGAAGCTCAAAGGTCTCCAATTAGACTCAACACAAAAAGATCCTCTCCAAGGCACATCATAATCAAACTGTCAAAAGTCAAGACAAACAGAATTCTAAAATCTGCAAGATTAAACATCAAGTCACATTTAAGGGAAACCCCATTAGACTATCAGCAGATTTGTCAACATAAACCGTGTTTGCCAGGAAAGAATAGGATGATAAATTCATAGTCCTGAAAGAAAAAAACTGTCAGGCAAGAATACTTTATCTAGCAAAGCCATCCTTCAGAAATGAGGGAGAAATAAAAACCTTCCCAGACGAGCAGAAGTTGAGGGAATTCACTACTAGACTGGCCTTACAAAAATGCTTAAAGGAGTGCTACAACTAAAAATGAAAAGATGATAATTACTATCTTGAAAACATGAAAAGGTACAAAACTCACCTGTAGAGGTTAATTCATAATCCAAACTCTGAACACCCCAGTAAAGTAATGGTGCTATGTAAATCCTTCAATCCTCTAATATGAATGTTTAAAGTCAAAATGATCAAAATCAACAGCAGCTACCATTAGTAGCTAAGAAACATACAATAAATACAAATGCAAATTAAGGCAATAAAAATAAAATCGGGAAGGGGGGAGACTCTAGAGTATTTTCATGCAACCAAAGTTAAGTTGTTATCAGCTTAAAACAGTTTATTACAACTACAACTCTAAGTTAGGCCCAAGGTAATCATGAGAAAAGAAATTACAGCAGACACACAAATGACAAAAAGAAAACAAAGTTTAACACCACTCAAAACCATCAATCCACATAGGTTAATAACAAGAGAAAAAGAAAGGAACTAGGGATGTACAAAACAACCAGAAAACAATTTTTAAAATGGTAGGAATAAGTTTTCACATATCAGTAATAACCATGATTATAAATGGATTAAATTCTCCAATTAAAGAGTGTCTGTGGATTAAAAAATAAAAAAAAGAGCCAACAATATGATGCCTACAAGAGACTCGCTTAACTACTAAAGACAAACATAGACTGAAAGTGAAGGGCTGGAAAAAGATATTCCATGTAAACAGAAAACAAAAGCAAGTAGGAGTAGCCATAATTACATCTGAAGAAATAAACTTTAAATTAAAAATTGTAAAAAAGGTCATTACATAATGGTAAGGGATCAATTCAACAAGAGGATATAAAAATTCTTAATATATATGTGCCCAATAACAGAGCACCTAGATATACAAAGCAAACATTATTAGATCTAAGGAAAGAGATGAATTGCAATTCAATAACAATAGGGGCCTTTAACACCCTGATGTCAACAATGGACAGATCAGGTAGACAGAAAATACACAAAGAAACATCTGACTTAAACTACACCATAGACCAAATGGACCTAACAGACATATACAAAACATTCCATCCAACTGCTGCAGAATACACATTCTTCTCAACTGCACATAGAACATTCTCCAGGAAAGATCATAAGTTAGGTCACAAAACAAGTCTACAAATTTAATAAGACAGAGATCATATCAAGTATCTTTTCTGACCACAATATTATAAAACTAGAAATCAACAAGGAAAACTTCAAAAACTTTATAAATACATGAAAATTAACTAACATGCTCCTAAACAACAAATGGGTTAATGAAGAAATTAAAGGTGAAATTAAAAAATTCCTTGAAACAAACAAAAATGAAAACACATCATACCAAAACCTATGGGATATGACAAAAGCAGTTATAAGATTAAAGTTTATAGCAATAAATGCCTATATCAAAAGAGAAGAAAGATTTTAACAAACAACCTGAGAGCACCCAAAGGAAATAAACAAACAACAAACTAAACTCAAAGTTGACAGAAGAAAAAAATAATAAAGCTCAGAGCATAAATAAATGAAATAAAAACTAAAACATCGATTGAAAAGATCAGCAAAACAAACAGCTGGTTTTTTAAAAGATAAACAAAATTAACAAACATTTAGGTAAACTACCCAAGAAAAGAGAGAAAACTCAAATAAAATCAGAAATGGAAAAGAAGGCAATACATCTGATATCACAGACATGCAATGGATCATAAAAGACTATTATATACAACTACATGCCAACAAATTTATTTATTTATTTATTTATTTATTTATTTATTTATTTATTTTTTGTCTTTTGTCTTTTTTTATTTATTTATTTATTTATTTATTTATTTATTTATTTATTTATTTATTTATTTATTTATTTATTTATTTATTTATTTATTTATTTATTTATTTATTTATTTATTTATTTATTTATTTATTTATTTATTTATTTATTTATTTATTTATTTATTTATTTATTTATTTATTTATTTATTTATTTATTTATTTATTTATTTATTTATTTATTTATTTATTTATTTATTTATTTATTTATTTATTTATTTATTTATTTATTTATTTATTTATTTATTTATTTATTTATTTATTTATTTATTTATTTATTTATTTATTTATTTATTTATTTATTTATTTAAGCGCACTTATCCAGTGTGCCACCGGGCCGGCCCCATGCCAACAAATTTGATAACACAGAAGAAATAGACAAATTTCTGAACAAATACCAAGATTAAATTATGAAGAAAATCTAAACAGATGACTAACAAGTGAGGAAACTGATTCTGTAATACAAAGTCTTTTATTAAAGAAAAGCTCAGGATGTGATGGCTTCACTGCTGAGTTCTACCAAACATTTTATCTTCAGACTATTTCAAAAAGTTGAGGAAGAGGGAATACTTCCCAACTCATTTTATGAGGCCAGTATTACTGTGATTCCAAAACTGGACTAGGACACAACAATAAAAAGAAAACTACTGGCCAATATCCCCAATGAACATAGATGCAAAAATTCTCAACAAGATACTAGCAAACAGAATCCAACAGAATAAAAAGATCATTCACCATAATCAAGTGAGATTTATCCCAGAGATACAAGGATGGTTTAACACATGCAAATCAATAAATGTGATACACCACATAAACAGAAAGAAAAACAAAAACCATATGATTTCATGTTGTCTTGTTTTGTATTTTAATTTTCATTGAATCATAATTGATTATACATGTTTTGGGGGTTCAATGTTGACATATGTTGATCAAATCAATATTACTAGCATATATATTGTTACAAATCATACTTATTCTTCATGTCCCTTGTCCAATCTCTCCCCATCTCCCTCTCCCTCCCCACTCCCCCCTCTAATTACCCTAGATTTCTTCACTCCTTCTCAAATTACTTTGTTGATTTGTTGCCTAGATGATCTGTCCAATGTTGAGGTGTGTTCAGGTCCCCTAATATTTTTGTATAGCAGATGCTTCTTCTGTCACTCTGGAATGAGTTTTGTGTAGAGAGACATCCTCTTCTTTTCTTTGGTCTCTGCTGGTGACTCTCCTTGTGTCAATGCACTCCAGTGCTGGTAGACCACCTGCATGGTGGTTGTGGTGTCTAGCAACATTCGCAGCAGCTGTGGTTACTGTGGTGGGCCACCCACATGGAGGTGATGTTTTGGCATGCTCCTTACCTAGTTGGTGGTGGTGATGGTGGTGTGCTTGGTTGTGGGAGGAGGGTCTGAACCCTGGCTCCATACCTCCAGACCCCAGATGGGCCCCATGGCACAGGAGCTGTGACTGGTTGTGGGAGGAGGATCTGATCCCCAGCTCCATATCTTGGGACCCCAGGAAGGCCCCGTGGCACTGGTGGTTTGCCTTCTTGTTTCCCCTTTCTGGCTTGGTAGCTCAGGGGACTTCCAGTCCTTCTAGGTGTTATAGGTGTTCTTTGGTGAAATGAGACCTTTACTAATTAATATCAAACTTTCCCTCTGGTTGTGGGTACTCTATTTTTGCTTTCAGTTCTGTACTGGATTATTTGATGTTCCAACCACTTAAACTCCGCACTGGAACTAATTAATTGGCCTTTGCTTACTTCTAAAGTGTGGGAACTTCCTGTGGGAACCATTCCTTGAGCTCTGTGGTTGAACTAAATTGCTGCTTTGCTGTTGATTCCCTGGGGAAGGCTTTTTGTGCAGCTCAGGTTTTAATGGTTGACTTTATAGGACTTCTGAGTTTAGTGAAATGCAATGCACCTAGATTGTGAGACACACTGGTCTGTGCCTGAGTCTTTTCATCAAACTGCACCTCATGCAATTCTCTATTCCTGACCAGTCTCCTCTGAGTGGTCCTATGCTGATTGGGGGAAGATCAGCTGTCCTTGCTCTGTCCCAGTGTTCTCCTGGTGGGCCCATGTCCCCCACTGCCCATGCTGCAAACACTTCCCATGGGACGTGCAAACACATCCCTTGTGATGACTCACCAGCCTCTGAGTGGCTCTTTTTCAGTTGTTGTGGCTCCTTGCTCCTATGTGGGTCCACAGGAACCCTATTAGTTGTGTTGCTGGCCTGAGGGCCACCAAGGCCCTCTTCTCCCCTGCCCCCTCCATGCAACTCCGTCCGAAGGGCACAGCTGCAGCTTTTGCTGGCTCTTGCTCCATGCGCTCAGCAGCTCCAGCCTGGAAGCAGCTGAGGCTCAAAATGGTCAGAGAGGTTTTTTCTTTCTCTCATTGTTGCTTCTCTGGCCTTCACACACTCCATAGGTCTCTCCTCCCCTGAGCTCTAGTGGCTCCAGCTTGGCTGTCATTGCTTTTTAATAGTTGTAAATTAGTTTAGTTGTGGAAGAGAGTGATGCTGGGGACCGTCTATTCCGCCATCTTGACCAGAAGTCCCATATAATCATTTCAGTTGACTCAGAAAGCATTTGACAAAATTCAACATTCCTTCATGATAAAAACTCTGAACAAGTTAGGTATTGATGGTATGTACACCCTACAATAAAGGCCATTGCTATGGGTTGAATGTGTCCCCCAAAGTTTCACATATTAGAAACTTGATCCCCACTGTGACAGTTAAGAGGGTGGGAAGTTTTGTTATTGTTATT
The DNA here is from genome assembly GCF_000696425.1 of Galeopterus variegatus. NCBI lineage: Eukaryota > Metazoa > Chordata > Mammalia > Dermoptera > Cynocephalidae > Galeopterus > Galeopterus variegatus. The sequence continues at coordinate 582,322 of NW_007726688.1, read as the reverse complement.
GAAAGGTGGAGCCTTTGAGAAGTGATCAGATTGTGAGGACCATGCCCTAGGGAATGCACTAATCCATTAACAGGTGGTCATAGGAGTGGTTCTGATGGCTTTATAAGGAGAGTGAGTGAGGAGGTTAGCTTTCTCTTGCTCAAGCTATTCACCATGTGATACCAAGTCACTGTCGAGCCACCATCACCAAGGCCCTCACTAGATGTGTTCTCTGGACTTTTGACTTTCCAGCCTCTGAAACTGTAAGGAATACATTTTATTTCTTGATAAATTACTCAGTTTCAGGTATTCTGTTATAAGCAACAGAAAAGGACTAATACAGCCATACATACATATATATATATATATATATGTATGTATGTATATATGACAAACCCACAGTTAACATCATACTAAATATAGAAAAGCTGAAAGCTTTTCCTCTCACATCAGTGAGAAGGTAAGGATGCCCACATTCACCACTTTTATTTAACATAATACTAGAAGTCCTAGCCAGAGCATTTAGACAAGAGCCAGAAATAAAAGGCATCCAAATTGGAATGGAAGAAGTGAAACTGTCTGTTTATAGACTACATGATCTTATATACAGAAAACCCTAAAGACTCCAACAAAAAACTGTTAGAATAAATGAGTAAAGCAAAGTTGCAGGATACAAAGTCAACATACAAAAGTCAGTAGCATTTCTATACACTTACAGTGAACTACTTGAAAAGGAAATCAAGAAAACAATTCCTTCTATGGTAACTATAAAAAAACATTCAGATACCTCAGAATAAACTTAACCAAGGAAGCAAATGACCTCTACAATGAAAGCTGTAAAAGTGTGAAGAAAGAAATTAAAGAGGACTTAAATAAATGGAATCACATGTTCATGGATTGGAAGAATTAGTATTATTGAAATGGCTATTCTACCCAAAGCAATCTACAGATTTAATGCAATTCCTATCAAAATACCAATGACATTCTTCACAGAAATAGAAAAAACAGTTCTGAAATTCATATGGAACCAAAAGACCCTGAACAGCCAAAACAATCCTGAAAAAAACTGAACAAAGCTGGAGGCATCACACTACCTGACTTCAAAGTATACTACAAAGATATAGTAACCAAATCTGCATGGTACTGTCATAAAAACAGACACCTGGACCAATGGAACAGAAGAGACTGTTCAGAAATAAATCCACACACCTACAGCCAAATGATCTTTTTTTTTTTTTTTTTTTTTTTTTTTTTTTTTTTTTTTTCCGTGTCCGGCAACGGATCGCAACCCTCAGTGTCGCCCCCACACTGGACCGGGACCGGCAACGGGATCGCAACCCTCGGTGCTGCTCCCGCTCCTCGCTCAGCCAGTGAGCGGGAACCGGTCTGTATGTGGGATCCGAACCCTCGGGCGGGAGCGCCGCCACGCTTCCCAAGCGGCGCACTATCCAGTGCGCCACCGGCCGGCCCCCAGCCAAATGATCTTTGATAAGGGTGCCAAGAGTACATATTGGGGAAAAGACAATCTCTTGAGTACATGATGCTGGGAAACTGTATATTCAAAACAATAGGTCTAGACCCCTACCTTTCACCATATACAAAAATCAACACAAAATGTATTAATGATTTAATTGTAAAATCCAAAACTATGAAAATACTAAAAGAAAACACAGGGAGAAACAATGCACGACATGGAGCCGGACAAGGAATTTTTTAATAAGACTTCAAAATCACAAACAATAAAATCCAAAATAGACAAGTGAGATTATATCAGACTAAAAAGCTTTAACATCAAAGGAAACTGTTAACAGAATGAAGAGACAACCTACAGAATGGAGAAAATATTTGCAAACTATACATCTGACAAGGGGTAATATCAAGAATATATAAGGAACTTAACAGCAAAAAAACCCCACAAATAACCCACCTGAGAAATGGGCAAAGGCTCTTAATAGATTTCTCAAAAGAAGACATACAAATAGGCAACAGGAATATGAAAAAATACTCAACATTACTAATCAGCAGGAAAGCACAAATCAAAACAACAATGAGACACCACCTTACTCCAGTTAGAATGGCTACAATCAAAAAGAGAAAAGAAAACAAGTGTTGGTGAGGATGTGGAGAAAAGGGAACACTTGTACACTGCAGGTGGGAGTGTAAACTAGTACAGATATTATGGAAAACAGTATGGAGGTTCCACAAAAAATTAAAAACAGAACTACCATATGATCCAGCAATCCCATTACTAGGCATACACCAAGTGGAAATAAAGTCAACATGTCAAAGAGATATCTGCATTCCCATATTTATTGCAGTATGATTTACAATAGCCAAGATATGAAATCAACCTAAGTGCCCAACAAAGGATGAACATACAAAAAAAAATGTGGTATATATAGATAATGGAATACTATTCATCAATAAAAAAGAATGAATTCCTGTTTATGGCAACATGGATGGACTTAGAGGGCATTATGTTAAGTGAAATAAGCCAGACCCAGAAAGAAAAATACCTCATGATCGCACTCATATGTGGAGCCTTGAGGTGCCTAAAGAAACTATTGGGGATGATGAATGTATTAATTGTCTTTAACATATGTCAAAACTTATTAAAGTACATATTTTAAACAAGTTCAGTTTGTGGTATCTCAATTATACATTCTTAAACTGTTTTTTTAAAAATGTTAGAACAGAGAAAAAATAAAAATGTTATCATGTTATGTGGCATGACAATTCTCCAAGCAAGAAGCAGCCATAGCTTAGACTGGGATAGAACCTGTAGAGATAGAAATGTGCATAGATAATTTTAAAGTTTATTACAATATAGCAACGATACTGCTTTGTTGGTGTAATGGATATTGGGAGATGAAGGAAAGAAAGGAATTAAGGACAACTTTTATTTTGGCTTTAGCAACTGAGTGAATAGTGGTGCCACTTACTAAGATGAAGAAGACTAGGATAGAATTACAGAGTCAAGGTTTCTCATTACATTACCAGGAGTGATTCAAACTGGTTTTATAAGCTTAATGGATTTTAAAACAATGAACCAGGGTTTATACACAAACATCCAGAAAATAAAAGTGGGATTCTGCTCAACTAACTGCCATAAATGTGAAAAAGAAATCAATGATTCAAAAAAATAAAATAGTGATTCATAGAGATTACAAAAGATACAAAATACCTTGTCCAAAATACTTTAAAAACTATGTAAATGAAAGGCAGATGTTCACGTTAGAAAATAATTACTTAAATTATTTTAATAACACATTTTACTAATAGTCACTTTTGGGGGGAAGAGTTACAGTTCTGTTTATATTTCTAATTAAAAATATTTGTGTCCATTAAAATCAAATTAATAACTGAAAGTACAGAATGCTACAGCTTCTTTATTACCTTCAGCATCTTTGCTTACCTGTTACATCTTTCAAATAGTGTTCCAAATCGTGCTGTTTTAAATGATGGACTGAGAACATCCTGACTTTCATTTAATTTGAGAACCAAGGCATCAGAACAATTAACATTACTGAACTGAAAAGAAAAATGAAAAAAAAAAATGCCAACTAAGTAAATGTACATACATATAATTTAAATTATTTATGGTAAAATGTCATTTAAGTGAACTACATCTATATTCAAAAATGTACTTTTTAGTCTAAAAGAAAGTAAGTAATTTTAGCCCTTACTGCAAACAAATACTTTTCTAACAATGAAACCAGTATCAATATTTGAATAATTGTTAAAATAGCAGAGTTGACACTATGATGAGCTAACTATTTTATCAGAGTTTAAAAAAAGATTAAAAAACAAAACAAAGCACAAGCAGGATACAAGGATCTTGAGTTATTAAAAGTTAAATTCCTCTGACAGAAAGTAATAATTTGTCCTAAGAAAACAGCTGTACTTATCTCAGTTCTTCCATTTACTGAGTAATTTTAGACAGATACTTTAATTTTTCTGAATATCAGTATCATTCAGGGGATAGTGTATGAAAAGCAGACAAGATAATCCATTTGTTAATGTGGAAGGTACCGTATAAATGTAACTTATTATATTGGTCCAACACTAATCTATCAAGCGACAATAATTTATAGCTGTAGTATATTGATTTATAACCCATGAAACATAAAAATGAGAAGGCCAAAGACAATCAATGACAAAAAATAGTCAGAAAAAAAGAGCAGGGGTCAAAAAAACACACTAAAAGTCTTTGGGGAAAAAAGAAAAAGACCAGTCAGGGAGAGCTGACACTAACATCTCAGCTAATACATCTCACCCTCAGAAAGAAAAACAGTGACAGAGGTGCAGAGACAAAGTCATCCCTTGAAGTGAGAAACAGACACACAAACAAATCAACAGAGAAGAGAAAACAATGTTACATATTTGGCTCAATACTACTTCTCTAGGGTCCAGGAAGCCCCAAACCACTTTTTCTTCTAACCTGGTTTTTCACCTCATTTTCTTAAGTATTTTATAATTTCATTTTAATTATCACTTTTCTTGAAATCCCTCCAAATAAGCTACTAATTAATTCGCTAATACTTCATGATGTGACACGATAACTTGGAAAGGGACATTAGCCTCTCTTTTCAGTCTTCTGACATACTAGTTATAACATTATTTACCTCTCTGAAGTTAACAACTAATCTGTAGGCAAGGAAGAGACTGTTTAAATAGAGATTACAGTGTTTTATTCTCTATCCCATAAACTATTTAATGGAGCAAGGATAAGTTAAAAGTTTGTCTAGAATGCAAGTTTTCATCTTACAAAATATAAATCAAATTGGTAATTGAATTTCTTTTATTGCATCATTCGAAGATTACTGGGCCCTTAAACTGATAAGGCCAGCACATATCACTGAAATATAATACTTTATTTTCCCTTCTTTGAGAAATAGTAAAATATACTTTAATACTTTAATAATATTGAGTTATATATAACTATTTTATCATAGACATATAACTATAATATACTATAATACATAACTATAATATAACCTATGAATTTATAAATTACAGATTAGAAATTTATTTATAAATAATAAGTACATACATAAACATGGCATAATACCACTGCACACTAAAATTGGGAGAAATTCAAAACTAAATATTCCTATTAAGACATAGTGTTCATATAACCATTTCATCATTACTATTATATTCAAGAGTATAGTAACTTTTAATAATTTTATTTTTTAAATTCTATACAAATTTAGTAGAAGATTATTTCCTGGTATGTTCTATGATAGATATATTTCAGAATTTTAAAATTTGGATGTTTTTATATTTTTAACTTTAGAGCACACAATGATTGAACAACATTTTAGCACTAAATATTTCTATATATTTGCATAGTGTTAGTAGAAATGCATATAAACAGTTGTCATTTCTCAAATCACAGAAAAAATTAAGCCATCACAACTCATACTTTAAGAGACTACTATGATATCACTGAGACTGTATGTTGCTATTCACAAGACACTTCCCATATCAAGCATTTTGGGTCACCAGGACATCACTAACTAGTCATTTACAGTGATTATAAACATCAACTACTATGTAACATATTGAACTATCTTCAATTTTACTATCAATAATTTCCTAAAAGGATGATAATTTCCAGGAGAACTAAACTTTAGACTTAAGGGAAATAATTATCCTTAACTTATCTCTTAATTTGGTTATATCTATGGCAACTCACAACTTATATTTTTAAAATCTATGAAAAGGGTTTGAAAAAGCATATCACAAAAATATAATGATATAAAATGCTATGAAATAGTGATTCAAAGGTACCTCCTCATTCTGCTTTTTTTCATATGCAACTTTCCAAGGACTAGGTGCTATTTTTGGACGGAAATTTTGTTTTGGTATATGTCTGTTAGAAGATAATTCTGCTGAAAAAGATGGTGGAGTAGAACTGCAGTTTTCTCTTCTGCTGAACTGAGGTTCAAACATACTATGTGAGTCCATGACTTGTGACAACTAAAGAAAAGAAAATCATTTAAATTGCACAAAATATATAAACTAGAGAAGATGAAATTCAAACAGTGAAATTAAAACAAGTGAAAAGGGCATGGATTGAGGGAAAAACAAGGTCCCAAGGAAAGGCAAGCCACCAGTAATTGATAGGACTTGTATGACACAGATTATCAACTAAGATTATATTTAGGAGCTCCTTTCCCTTTGCCATTCCCACCTCTGCTCCCCTTCACTATCTAGCTCCATTCTTGTATGCCATCTTCTAATAACAGGAAATCTGAGTTTCATTAACCCACAATTCAGGTGATGAGATTTCCTGAATTTTCATATCATTGTCATTATCTTTCTGATCTAGTTTATCTCTGACAATTCAAAGGAAAGAAAGAATAGTTGATAATATGAAAATGAATGTTAAACACAATTTTAACATTTAATCACAATTTATGCATTTTCTAATTGATTAAAATTTTATTTGCTAAAAAACTGATTATTTGCTATACTTTGAAGGAGAAATCATCTTGGGATCAATGTGAAGATTGAACATCACAGTTTAATGTAAGATAAAATAACTGATCACTATGTTTGAAGAGAAAAGTTGCCCAATAATCATATGAATCCAAAGTAAGAATCTCTAAATGGATTGTCCTTTGCAGCTAATCAGTGACAAGCAGGATCAAATGGTGTGCACACGGAGGCCTAGAGACATTACCAGTAATCCAAAGGGATTTTCAAAAGCAATCAATTAAAATATTCTTAAGGTATAGGTTTCTTATACTAGAAAGCTTTTAAAAGAATTAAAGGACTAAAATTTTTATTAAAGGATACTAATTTTCCCCAATATTCAAAATTTTAGATTATTCAGTGACATGTCACAATTGTTAAAATAACTTATAAAATTTGGTTAAAAAATCTCACCTGAGCTGGGCCAACCTCATCCTTGCTACCTAGTCTTTGATGGCGTATACTGATGAAAAGAAAATTTTAAGGTTAAAAATATAAATGGCAATAAAATTGACTTTTTTGTATATAATTAAAATACGTACTGTTCTACACAAGCACACAATAACATAGAACTCTAAGTAAATCATTCAAGGGTCATAATATTACTGAGTTGTAAAAAAATTATATTAATACTAATGATAGACATTTTTATGATAAGGAAAGTCAAACTATTTGTACAAAACACCTAGGTCATTTGATTAAAGGTTTTAATAGTTTTATAATACTTTTAGCCAAACAAACAAAAACTGAAGCTAAAAGGTAAGCTCCTTGTACATTTTCCAATGAATAAAAGTATTAGTAATAACCAGTTTAAAAACTCAATAATATAAATCCTAGCTAAAACATACTTGTTTTCCATATCATCAAGGCAGAGTTTAGAAGGTATACAGTGAGGTGACATTGGAAGTTCTAAATCATGCTTTCTTAGAGGCATTTTTATGTCTCTATTCATATTCACATGGACTGGTTTTCTCATCATTTCTATAATGAAAAAATGTATAATTGCAATTTTAAAATAAAAAGTAAAGTCCTTTAAAAGCATTGTATCATGTTCATTAAATGAATGTGTACCTAAGAAATTCTACTAAAATATTTATATTCTATATATGCTAGAAAAGGTCATTACAGTACTAACAGCTACCACAGACAACTACAAACACCTTTTTCTTTATCATCTTACATACACCTCATGAAAGGGGCCTACTAATTCATTCTTCTACTTCCTCCAAGACTTCCCTGATCCCCAGACTATATCAGACCTATGTTAGATATTCCCGTAGCACTATATATTTTCTCTATTATAGCACTTCCTATACCTTATTGTACTTGATTAACTCTATCTCACTCACTAGATTTTCAACTTTATAGGGACAGAAGCCTTTCTTCATAGAAGACATCATTTTGTCTGCTCAGTACTTTTACGTACTCTCCTTTTCTGAGAAATGCTTTTTACATCCACCCCAATTATGCAGTTCTAGTGGAGACTTTCTATCTTCCTATAAAATCCTGCCTCTCTGGACAAAATAAATAGCTTAGGGGTAGCCATCTGACTAAAGATGAACCAATAACTGTATCCCATCCTTCGGGTCATAAGCAAAATTGTTCCACAGATGGGACCCAGCACCAGTAGCACCAGGCAACATCCTCCCACAGGAATTTAAAAATTTGGAACCAGAGAAACAACACTTAATCTTTCCCTGGTGGCAAAACTAGAAGAGATGAGCGATATTAGTTTCTTATGACCATATTTTGAGCCTCAATGATAAAGACAGTCTGAGAGAGTAAAGCTAATATCTGAAGTGAGAAAAAAATCTTGGTAGTTAGCATTCAAGTCCCTAATTCAAGTTATCTCTGAGGACTACTGCACTATGGCCCTTCCTTTTAGTTAAATAACAGAATATATTTCTTTTTTGAATTTCTGTCATTTGTAGCCATAAGTCTTGACTAATAAAGTCTTGCTTTCTATGTTATTCTCAGTATGCAATACAGTACTTATATTAGGTACTCAATAAGCATACATTTCACGAATGAATGAAAAAAAGTGAGCAAAACGTGATGGGGTTCAAGACACATTACCCCCAAATATAGCATCCTGGCATTTGAGAAAACAGCAAAAGCAGGAAGGTCACTCTCATCTTCCCTGCTTCTCTCCTGACAGGGGTCATAAAACATACAAAGGATTTTTCTGACCTTCCCCTTAAGCCAGTCATGAAATCCTCAGTTTATAACATTAGATCATGATTTTTTAAATATAACCATACTTCCCCATGGCTATCCATTTCATTAAACGTAGCATTAAAAATGCACAGGTTTACCCATTTCTTCAGGTCTTCATTTCCTTATGAAGGCTCTGATGTCATATAAAACTTATTAAATAAATCTATATGCTTTTCTCTTTTTAATCTGTCTTTTTGTGATTGGGGCCTCAGCCATGAACATAGCAATCGGTAAGGAAGACATGTATTTCCTCCCCACAAAAAGGAGTAAAGGTAAATACATCAAACAGATTTTTTAAATGATTTATTTCCAAAGTACATGAATGTGTTTACTTTTTCTAAGGTATAACTTAATTTGCTTGTGTAAATTGTCATCTGTGGAGGGAGAAAGAAAAATGGCAGAGAAAAAGAAAGAAGATATTAACAATATTCTGATTATCCTTCCTTGATGAATCGTCTTATTTTTAAGCTCTCATTTTAGCATGTATTTTAAAAATTCAATATCAGACACAAGTTCCCTGGAGAAAGAAAAAAAATACTGTGATTAAACTTTATGTTTACTTGAAGAATCAAAGTATGGGACAAAATGAACTTTACTTTGAAGTACCAGACTACTATAGTTATCCCAGGAATGTCAAAGAAATTATTCAAGTTGTGAGATAGAAAACTAGTCATTGAGGCAAAAATCTTTTCAGCTCTTCCTTTTGAACAAATTCTCTAAATAATAAAACATAATAAAGACATTTAGTTCCTGCTCTCTAGGTAAACATTACCTGCCTAGATAGAATAACATAATAATTAAAACAACTGCACTCTAATAAGTTTAACCATACCTAATAAACTAGTTTTATTTAACATATACACAACCAAAAAATGAAAATAAATGGATTAGGCAACAAAAAATTTTAAGCATATATTAACTAAGCTTCTAATTTAAGCTACCAGGTTTTAAAATTAATTTCCACATGCTTTGAGTTCTAAAATTATAAACTAATTAGAAAGCTAAATATTATTATGATCACTTCAAGGTCAAAACAAAATGCTGTCGGAAACACTTACCAGGTGTCTTCTTGCAGGATATCTGATTTACCATATATAGGTTGAGAAGGTCTAAACTGACAGTAGAATTTTTGACAGGTGATAAAACTCCCAGTAATTTCATTTTTGATTTTAACCTGCTCTTTTCAAAATATTCCTAAAATAATTTTTAAAATTTAAAAATTAATGTAGCAATTATGTGGTTTTAGGCAGAATCATAAATAATAAAAAAGCAATAATGCTATTAAATCACTGACTTGACGTCATATTTTTGTGACACCACTTTTATATATCGACATGTAAATTAAAATCAATCACGATACTTTGCAGTCTGCCTAAAGACTCTAAATTTTACAGCCTGTTATAATCTTTCTTTTGTTAAGCATTACTTTTAAAACAGAACTTTAAAAAGCTATTCCCCTATATCAAAATGTTGGAAATTATCTGTATGTAAAAAGTAAAAAAAAATCTGATAAGATAAAAACTTGTTTTCTACAGATATGAAAAAGCCTTAAAGATATGCACAGCTGAGTGCATTAAAAGTCAATTGAAATGAGAGAATGAAAAAGAAGCTATGTGAGAACTAATCCACAACCAAAGATAATGTAATTCACTTTGTTATTTCTCCATGACTTCTGGATGTTTGTTTTTTTAATCCAGACTTGCACTTAATTATCATTCTTCATTCAGTTTTTATTTTCTTTCTGGCTGTTTGAACTATAATTATTCTTCCTTATCTTCATTCTTTTTCTTTCAGATTACATCCTTAATTTACCAAGTTAAAGGCATTTATTTGTTTAAAATTTACTTATCGAGCAACTATTATGTGCTAGACACTAACAAATTGTGAAACATCTCTTCCATTAAATAACTCATAATACAATACTATAAGCATGATTATAAAGGTAAGATGTCAAAAATGAGAAAAGCCTAAGATGGCAAAAAATTTAATGCAAGATGTCACATTTCCAAAAGGTTACATATCATACTTTCAAGATGTTAAGGCTCTTTCACAATAACATCTAAGAATATTGTTAATTAAAATTGACTTTTAAGGGCCAGCCCGGTGGCGCACTGGAGAGTGCGCTGCTTGGGAGCGCAGCGGCGCTCCCGCCAAGGGTTCGGATCCCATGTGGAGACCGGTTCCCACTCACTGGCTGAGCGCGGAGCAGGCGCAACACCGAGGGTTGCAATCCCATTGCCGGTCCCCGGTACGGGTGCGACACCGAGGGTTGCGATCCTGTTACCGGTCAGGAAAAAGACAAAAAGGAAAAAAAAAATTGACTTTTAAGATTGCAAAAAACTTGTAAGAACTATGAGACTTGCCAACTATCAAGCAAAAAAGTAAATGTCTTGTTATACAAAATCATAAATATAAAATATCTGTTCATATTTCATTTAGTAATCTACAACCCCAAACTGGAACTAAAATGTCTTTTAAAACATCACTATGGTTCAGCAATGAAATAATAAGAACTTCAGGATGTATATATTTTTCCCCCTTGAAAAAAATGAGTAACTCAATGTAGATCTTATAATTGACAGTGTCATGGAATTAAGATGTTATTTCTTAAGGCACGGTACTTTGTGATGGCTAAGACCATAGTGAGGGAGATAATAACATAAATAATTACAAGTGTGAGAGAGGATGTTTTATAAATTACTCAGAAGCATATGCAAATTATTTTTTGGAGGAGGATGGATAGAGGGAGGGCAAGAGGACAGGGAATGGATGAGTCAGAGTTAGCCAAAGAGGATAAGAATATGTTTCTAGGAATAAGACAGAACAAGGGCTTTCTGCAAAGGGAGTTATTAGCCTTTATGCCAGAGAACACTGCTGAAGAGGTCTATCATTCACATTCTAGCCAGCACGATAATCTCTCATCTCCGTGTTCCTAGGAAAAAATAAAGGTATGTGACTGATTTACCTGATAAGACTAGGCTCAATTTTTCTGTCCAGCTACAATTGGTAGAAACAACCAGAAAACAATTTGAAGAAAATTAGAAAACTTTCAGAAAATAAGTAATTCAGTTTTAACTTAAAAATAGCCATTAAAAAAAAAACGACCAGACAATAATAAAATCTGGAATATGTGTCAAAGAAAGCATGGGAAGAGTTTGTCTCAAGATTAAGGGAATGGCAAACTATGCAGGAGATGACAACATATTAAAGTAAGTTGGACTGAAAAATATCCTTTCAACTGAAAAAAATGAAGTTCATTGTTGATATTAGCAAGAGCTATTCAGTGTGAATGTCACATAAGAGTGAAGGGGCATAGTAGGAAAGAAAGGGGGTGAAAGGGCAACTATCTTGCTTTCGTACCACTCACTTGCTTTTCTTTAAACTTCACTACCTTTGACCATATTGATATAGTGATTTTTTTTTTTCTGTTTTGGGATTTCTTTTAAAAGGAATCATACTGCTTGTATTCTTCTGTGAGTTATTTCTTTGCTCAACATTATATATTTGAGATTCATCCACATCAATTACATGTAGTTCATACATTTTCACTGCTATACCATTACTTGGACATGACACATTATTCTACCAATAATGGACATTTGGGTGGTTCCTTCTCTCTCTTTTCCTCCCTCTCCCTGCCCTTCTTCTTTTTTCTCCTTCTTTTCTCTGTTTGCTATTTTAGCAATAACAGTAACCCAAACAATCTTGTACATGTCTCAAAGTGCACATGTGCAAGTTTCTCTCAGACATGCGCTGCTCAGCTGTAAGGTACGGACATGCTCCACTTACTATATAATGCAATCAGTGTAATTTTAAAAAAAGACAAAATAAACAGAAGTAGAACACAAGTTATAAGGCCATTACAGTACCCTAGGCAGTAAATGATGATTTACATGAGGGTGCTAATAGTACAGGTAGTGTGGAGTGGTAAGATTTAGGATATATTTTGGAACTAGAAACAACAAGAATTAATAATAATTTCTAAGTTTTTGCCTGAGCACAATGGGTGGCTAATCAAGCTATCTACAAGGATGGAGAAGACTAAAGAAAGAAGATCCTCGAGTTTCATTTAAGTGAGTTTATTAATGGTGGAAAAATGCTTTAGAATACCACTATTCTGATAAGGCTAACACAAATATTATGGACTGAATTGTGTTTCCCCAAAAGTTTAATGTGTTGGAGGCTTGTCCCCACCGTGACAGTGTTAAGAAAGTGGTAAGTCCTATTACGGTGATTGAAAGGTGGGACCTTGAAGAGGTGATTAAGTTGATGGTTTAATGTCAGTCATGGGCATAGTTCTGAGGGCTTTAAAAGAAAAGCACATGAGGAGTTTTCTCTCTCTCTCTGTTCCACCATTTTCTGCCACGTGAGACCCCTGGGTCACTGTCAACCTCACCAAGACCCTCACCAGATGTGTTCCCTGGACTCTGGACTTCTCAGCCTCTGACCCTGCAAGCAGTAAGTAAATTTTGTTTTCTTTTAAATTACCCAGTTCCAGGTATTTTGTTATAAGCAACAGAAACAGACTAATATAACAAATGAAAGTATTTTTTCTTTACCTTTTGCTTTCTCCTTTCCTGCTTGATCAGAACCCTGGTCCTGAAAAGAGAAGCAGGATAAAATACATAATGATTAAAGAAATGGTCTCTAAGATAACTGCCATTTTAGCTGAAATGAAGACTTGGAAACAAAATCTAAGAGTGTAGCAACTGTATTACTTTCTAAAAAGAAAACACAAAAATGTACTTACAGTATTTATAGTATATGATGTTTCACAAAATTTTCTCAGTTAGGAATTCCAAAATCTAATGAAAAATACTCCATATGTACAATGAATAATTAAGCACACAATAAGTCTGAATTATAAAACCAAGATAAGAGAAATTAATGCATTGGAAATGATATACAACTGAAACATTCTCAGCTGATAGCAATATTCTTGGTCAACACTTCTTTCTTTTCCTTTCTTTGTATTTCGATATTCTGAAATCAATAGGGAACAGAGAGAAGGTAGAAATCTATCTAGGATTTCAGGAAATGTTAAATTTATTGTTAAAGCAACTTCAGTTACATTAATATATCAGATATGGGTACTTGAAATCTCATACCTTCTGTCTTAGTCCACTCAGGCTGCCATAATACCAAAATACCATATGCCAAAATACCATAAACTGGGTAGCTTATAAATAACAGAAACTTCTCACAGTTCTGGAGGCTGAGAAATCCAAGATCAAGGCACCAGCAGATTCGATGTTTGGTGAGCACCCATTTTCTGGTTCATAGATGATGCTTTCTGAGTTTATCTTCACATAGTAAAAGGGTGAGCTACCTTTCTGAGGTCTCTTTTAAAAGGGCACCAATTCCAATCATGAAGTCCCTACCCTTATGATCTAATGGCCTTCCAAAGGCCTCACTTACTAATATTATCAGCTTGAGGGTTAGAATTTCAACACATGAATTTTTGGGGGGGACACAAACATTCAGATCATAGTACCCTCTTTTAAGAAAACCTAGTCAATATGAATGTATTTCACACTTATGATCCTTCTGCCAAATATAGCACTGAATACCAATGACAGTGCAATATTTAATGGCTATAGAATATTTGCTCTACTAACAACAGTGGAATGTTACAAAACATTCATGACAATATAAGCAGATCTGCAGAATATATATTTTAGATATGCATGAAACTATGATCTCAAATTCATGATTTATGTAAGAATTATAACTAAAATGACAAAATGTATCTTAACTATGAGATGATGTAATTATATCAAAATAATTGCTAATAATGAGTACTATATACCTTGCACCATTTTAGATACTTCAGACAATTTGCAAGTATGCATAAACTCATTTAATCTCCACAGCAAGTCTATAAGGCAGGTTCTATTTCTATCCCAGTTTTACTGATGAGAAAACTAAGGCACAAGAAAGGCTAAGTAACTTGTACAAGGTAGTACTGTTAATAAGTGGCAGAGGCATGAGTCAAATCCAGAAAGTCTGATTTTAAAGTATTTAACCAAAAGAGCCTTATACTGCCTTTCAAGTTTGTGAACTGAGAATATGCAATGCTGTTCATTTTTCCCAATGATTTTCATAAACTACATGAATGAGTTACTGAATACCCCCAGACTTTGCCACTTATTAAACTTGTTCTTTATCTTATTTCCTATTAACTATGTCTTAATTGACCATTTTGAACTTATTGAGCAAAGAACTCTACATATTCTGCTTCATGCAGCATCATAAATGTACTGCTGTCATTCAAACTACAAAAAGAAAAGGAAAGAAATTACATTTCATTGACTCATCAAATACTAAGGATAAGGAGGACCTTTGAGGTTAGTTTATTCTCCATTATTTTAAAACTTGT
This sequence comes from Galeopterus variegatus, assembly GCF_000696425.1. Classification (NCBI taxonomy): domain Eukaryota; kingdom Metazoa; phylum Chordata; class Mammalia; order Dermoptera; family Cynocephalidae; genus Galeopterus; species Galeopterus variegatus. The sequence goes on along the minus strand of NW_007726688.1, from coordinate 567,264 downwards.
TAAATTCAGGCACAGAAAGCAGTGACTTTTCAAAGTTCAGAAATACAAGAAACATGCAGAGTCGTCAATAATATTAAACAATCCATATTACAAAGAGATAGAAGAAGGAATATCAATTATATAAGCAGTTCTCATAGAGCTCAGTAGAATTAGATACCAGTTGAAGTCTAAATACATTCTTCTAAGAATAAATCAAGTATTATCCAGGACAGTCATGGCTTTCACCAAATTCTATGTACTACATAATGCCTATTCCTATGTGCCTAAGAAAAAATTAATTAAGAATTTAAAACCAATATGTAGATCACCCTAGTAACTGCTAGACCACAATGAAAGTAAAAAAAGATTCTGACATACATGTCACAGGTGATTTCTCAAACAGAACACGTTAGATTGTTTTTATCCTTATATTTAAGATGTCTTAAAGCATACTTGATTATATATATTTGTGGGGTACAGAGTTGAATATCCACACCTGTGTACAATGTATAATGATCAAATTAGGATAATTAGCATGTTCATCATTACAAAATATAATCATTCCTTGTGTCTATTAACCAATTTCTCACTAATCCCCCTCCCATTTTCCCACCTCTAGTAACCATTGCTCTGTTCTCTCCTTCTGAAAATTCGAAGTATTATTGTGATTGCTGTTTCTTTGAATTTCTTTCTTTTTTTCTTTTTATTTTCTTAGCTCCCACTTACGAGTGAGGACGTGTGGTATTTCTCTGTCCCTGGCTTGTTTCACTTAACATAATTTTCTCCAAGCTTATCCACGCTGCTGCGAATGGTAGAAGTTCATTATTTTTTATTGCAGAGAAGCATTCCATCATGTGTAGGCCACATTTTCCTTATCTAGTTGTCCCTTGATGAACATTTAGGTTGTTTCCATATCTTGGCTATCACAAATAGAGCTGCAATAAATGCGGGAGCACAGGTAACCCTTCCAGATGATGACTTCCATCCTTTGGGTATATACTCAGTAGTGGGATTGCTGGATAGAACTACAGTTCTATCTGTAGTTGTTTGAGAGACCTCCATACTGTTTTCTGTAATGGCTGTACTAATTTTCAGTCCCACCAACAGTGTAGAAGGGTTCCTCTTTCTCCACATCCTCGCCAATATTTGCTATTCTCTGTCTTTTTGATAACAGCCAGTCTAACTGGGGTGAGATGATATCACAATGTGGTCTTAATTTGCATTTCCCTGATGATTAGTGATACAGAGCCTTTTTTCATATACTTGGCCATTTGTATGTTTTCTTTTGAGAATGTTTATTCAGTTCCTTTGTCATTTCTATTTGGTTATATCAGATATATATATTTCCTAATAGTTGCTTCTTATGGTTTGCTTAGGCTAATATAAAAATAAAACAGCTATGTTGGGAGGACATATTCCCTAAACAATGGTGGAAACTAGCTGGAACATTATACCTAACAAAAATAAATCATACCAAAAATTTGCACATAATTACGAAGACTTGCCAGTGTATACCCAGAAGTTATTTGCTAAAAGTATTCTACGATGACTACTGCAATATTACATAGCCAACTACCATAATTAAATCTTAATGGAGCTCTTTGATTTTATGCAAATGTTCCCCATTATATTTTTCTACACGGGTGATCGCTCCAAAACACAGCTCTAATTATCAGTTAGGGACATGACTTCCAAACCATGGCCTTAACTTAACTTTCTACTTTGTATTCCATTCTTTTACTTTATGTACTCCAACCCCCAACCAAATTAAAATACATGCTTTTCTTCTTCATATTATGGATACTTTTCCCACCATATTTTCATATGCAAAACTTTCAATACCTTCAAGACCTCATTTGAATGTCAATTTCTTTTGAAATTAATGTGCACTTTATAATAATAACTTTAATAAGAGTTTCTCTAATTTTTGTCTTGAAATTTAAATTACCAGAGAATTGGAGGTGAGATGGAGGGTGGGAATGAGACTCACCTTCTTAAAAGCAATTACTATATTATTCTGGAAATTAGATTTTTAAAGAAATATATTGCAACCATCTCTTTTTTTTTTTTTTCCTTTTTGTCTTTTTTTACTGACCAGTAATGGGATCACAACCCCTGGTGTCGCGCCCGCACCGCACTCAGCCAGTGAGCGGGAACCGGTCTCCACATGGGATCCGAACCCTCGGCGGGAGCGCTGCCGTGCTCCCAAGCGGCGTACTCTCCAGTGCGCCACCGGGCCAGCCTGCAACCATCTCTTTTAATCAAAGTTTTCATGAACGATATTAGTTACTATTATAGCTACATACTTCAAAGAAAGTCTATATAAGTCATAACCTCTTCGTAGAAGATTCTACAAGTTAACTATTTTGTGTACTAGGAATATAGCTATTTGTTACATTATTCTTTGCTAAGAAAGAATAAAGAAAATGAAGTGTATAGGGGTTAAAGGAAGGAAGGAAGGGAAAGAAGGGAAGAAAAGAGAGAGAAGAAGGGAAAGAGAGAGAGAGGGAGAGAAAAAAGAGAGAAAATACCATGCTGATTACAGAAATGCATTAAGGCATTTCTGCTTCTTGCTATTCTTTCTAGTAAGGAAAGGTTTAAAGGAAAATGCTAAAGAAATACTTTCTTTAAAAAATAAATTTAGAAAAAGACAAAAGAGCAATACATTTGCCAAGAAATATTAAAAACAACACTAACATGTACATTTTACATGGAGTATGCAAGAGATACTGAGACTACATTAGGAATTAAATGTTATGGATGTCATATAAATACCCTACATTGTCAGTGTCAAATTGCTCTTTTTTATTTCTTTTGTTTTGCTTTTTGGTTTCCCAATTAGTTTATTTTCTTAGGGGCATGGTGCCATGCAAAAGAAACTATGTCAGAATGTTAAGATCTTATAATAATAAGTGTGATTAAAAGTGGAAAATGCAAAGTAAGTTAATAGAGCAACAACTAACAAATGAAAAACAATATTTTTGGCTTGTGTTACACTGAAATTAATATTAACCTAGAACATCAAAATCTAACATTGTTAGCTGGTGGACTTATTAAGATTCAGGACAGTAACTAGCCTAGAAAAAGTACTTACATTGGCTTTCCACAAAACTAAAGCAGATCGACCTGATGTGTTAGGAATAGTAATGATATATGTTAGAAAGTTATGGCTTTTAAACAAATTCTTCTAATACATGAAAAAAGTTTGTAGAGATCTATGAATTACAAAAGGGAAAGGTATTGAGGGAAAAAAATTGCCAAATCAATAAAGCAGAAATCCATCTAGGGCCGGCCTGTGGCTCACTCGGGAGAGTGCGGTGCTGATAACACCAAGGCCCCGGGTTCGGATCCCATATAGGGATGGCCGGTTCGCTCACTGGGTGAGCGTGGTGCTGACAACACCAAGTCAAGGGTTAAGATCCCCTTACCGGTCATCCTTTTAAAAAAAAAAAAAAAAAAAAAAAAAAAGAAATCCATCTAATACTCAGAATACAGAGCCTAATTAAAGTAAGTTCTCAGAGACTGAATTCTTATATTTTCACACAGAAAATATTGTTTCACAGCTACAAGCATAATCATAAACAGAACAGCCATCTCCTGAGTCACACAGTGGAAGAGATTTTAGAATGCAAACCACACTTCAACATGGATGTATATTTCAGGCTATTCACACTATCATTAACTCAGGAAGAAAAAAATATATTCATAGTTCTATTAGCACTGTTTCTAAAATTTAGAAATATTCTTGAAACATTTAACACATTTCCGTCAAATTTATTAAACTAGTACTACACTTAGATGCAACTTGGCAACTCATTTTATAGCTAAAAACTTGGCAAGTTTTCCACACAAATGTTCCTGGTAGTCTTACCAGTAGCTAGATATAGATTTTAACTTTAATAAGTAACATTATAAATACAAAGCACTAAATTCCTTTAAGAAAAAAAAAACTTCTTTATATAAATCTTTAAAACCTAATTATTCACAAACAGAAAAAGGGTAGGCAATGAAATGAGACAGTCATAAAGCTTACAGTTAAGTGTCAAGGGCCTGAATGTTATGCACTTTCAGGATGATGATGATGATGACAGTAATAAGTATTTCTAAATTTTAGCATCAGTACTATGAATATATTAGGTTTTTTAAAATTTATTTTTTACATTCTAAGATGTTACAGAGCAGTTGGGGGGAGGGGGAGATAGGGAGGAGGAGGGGGATAGGATGGGAGAAGGAGGAAGGAGGGAGGCAGGGCATAGTCGAGGCCTGTGGCACTCTCCCCCTCCCCCACATTCCAGCAGGGGAGACCAGGGGGCTTCCAGCAGCAGCTTAGTTGTGGCTGGGATGGATGTGGACTTCAGGGGAGCATGGCTGAGGCCCTTGGCCCACCTCTAACCCCAGCTCAGGAGCCCAGGGCACTTTCAACAGCAGCCTGGTAATTGTTGCTGGGATGGATGTGGACACTGGGGGGGCATAGCAGAGGCCCTTGTCCCCCCCCCCCCTCCTAGCTCAGGAGCCTGGGGGTCTTCTGGCTATAGCTCGTCATCACTGGGCTAGATTCAGACATTGCGGGGGGGCATGGCTGAGGCCCTTGGCCCTCCCCCCACCCCAGCTTGGGAGCCAGGGCGGCTTCCAGTCCTTCTAGCTTTTATAGGTGTTCTTTGGTGATGTTAGACCTTTACTGGTTAATATCAAAACTTTGTCTCTGATTTGTGGGTTTTTCATTTTTTCCCTCAGTTCTATATTGGATTATTCGCTATTCCCACAACTTAAACTCTGCAGTGGAACTAATTTGTCATCCTTTGCTTACATCTAAAATGGGGGAACTTCCTGTGAGAACCAACACTTGAGCCTTGTGGTTGAGCTCAATTGCTGCTTTGCTACGGATTCCTTTGGGAAGGCTTTTTGGGCAGCTCAAGTTTTAATTGTTGACCTTGAAAGCACTTCTGGGTCTTGGAAGTCCGGTACACCTGGGTTGTGTGGAAACTCTGATTTGGGCCTGAATCTTTTCAGCAAACTGTATCCCTGCTGTTCTATATTCCTGACCAGTCCCTACTGAGTGGTCCTGCACTGACTGGAGGGCAGATCAGCTGCCCATGGTGTCCCCCAATGTTCTCCTGGTGGGCCCGTCTCCCCGACTGCCCACACTCCAAACACTTCCCATGGAGCAGGCCATGCGCCGATCCCTTGTGATGACTCACCAGCCTCTGAGTGGCTCCTTTTTTCAGTTGTCTGTGGCCCCTCACTCCTATGTGGGTCCACAGGAACAGTTAGTGGTCTTATTGGCCTGGGAGCCACCAAGGCCCTCTTCTCCCCAGCTGCATCCAAACAACTTCATATGAAGAGCACAGCAGTGGCTTTTGCCAGCTGTTGCTCTGTGTGCTCACCAGGGCCAGCCTTGAAGTTGCTGGGGCTCGGAAGGTCAGAGTGGTCCTTTCTTTCTCTCACCATGGCTTCTCCTGCCTTCATGATCTCTGTAGGTCTCTCCTCCTCTTCCTCTGAGCCCTAGTGGCCCCAGCTTGGCAGTTGTTGCTTTTTAATAGTTGTGAATTGGTTGACTGAATATATAAGTTTTAGCGGCTAACATTTATTGACCACTGACTACATGCCAAGCACACTGCTCATTCAAAGGATCTTCATTACCAAAACTTAAATTTCCAAATGTTCCATCCAACCAACTGGGCCAACCTTGGCATTACTGACTACACCACACTCACTTAAAAATAATAACTAACATTTATTCAATGCTCGCTACATGCCCAGAAATACTGGCATTTTCTTCATTTATTGTCCAAATAGAACACTTGAGAAAAAAAGGGAGCTAAATGGTAATTAAATATCACTAAAATTATACATGCATGTATATGTAAGCACGTACATATGCATATTATGCATATAATGCATATCTACATGTATGTATATGTACACATGTGTATATACATATATGTACATATACATTAATTAAATTATTGATGTTTATACACATCTATACACATTTAAAATTTTATTTATGAACGAAACATTGGTTTTACTATGCTGTCAAGCCTCTGAAATATTCTATGAAAACTATTTTCAAAAATAAATTAATTTCTAAAAAAAATTAAAATTATATGTACATCCAGGAACATTAAAGCAAAAGATATTCTTCATATCAATTACCAGAACGTTAAAAAAAGGCACAAGCAGAAAAATTACTTATTGTATATATGTACTATAATTAATTGCTTAATTTGTCTCTAACACTATTAGTCATAGTTTTCAGAAGAAAGTTCTTTTTCAATATAAATTCATTATATTTAAATTCTCTTCATAAAACTGCTTGCAATATTCTTTAAAATTACACTTGGTTAATAAATTTAAAACTGCTGAACCTTCAATCAACACTTCTGCACAAACCTTATTATTTTTAATTGAGAAAATACTCTCTGTATAGATGCGGAAGTACCTGTTAAGCTCAGAACAAATTTAACCAAATTGATAATACTGTCCTTTATTTTTTGTATTTAGATATTTAGCCCAAATATTTTCACAAGTACTATCTTTGTCACTCCATTTAGAGTATCTTCCTTATTTTTTTAAGACAAACTTGACAAATAAGTAGCCTATGATTCTTTTAAATATTTCTCTAAATGTAGATGTTGTGAAGCAGTAGACTTCTTCAATTTCATTCTGTTCTGGTACAAAATATAACCAATTAAAAATAAGCACTCCATCAAAAGATTCTTTGTACCAGTCACAATAATCCGATATAAAACTTGAATATCAGAAATAAATCTTCAGAATTAAATCCTGTCCAGAATTAAATCATAAAAATTATTTTCAATGATAATAATTACTAAAAGCTTCAAAAGTTAAAGTTTTTGATCACTCCATTTGTAGAAGACTTTGAATATAGATTTCCAACTGTTTTTGAACAAAATGTCATCAAAGTTTAGAGGACTTGCTCATAAAAATCTTTCAATAACAATGCAGAACCTATAGATTGACTTATAAAGTAATTCTTCAAAGTAATTCTTCAGATGTTTGTAAAATCCAATTAATGAAAAGGTTACAAAGAGAAAAAGCTTATAACACGCCAAAGCACTCCTTTTATACTCAACATCGGTGTTGTCTCGAAATATTTTACATTACTGTGCATATATAAAATAATTTGCAAGCTGGCCAGTTAGCTCTGTTGGTTAGAACGTGGCCTCTTAACACCAAGGTCAAGGGTTCAGATCCCTGTACTAGCCACCTGCCAAAATAAATAAATAAAAAAAATAACTGGCTATTTTGGACAAGTGTAGCTTCTACTTCATAAAATATCAAGCTTCTTAGGATGCAACTATGTAATATATGTAAACCACAACCAATTCCAAGTATATCTCAGCTACACAGGTTACTTTAGTAAGAATCCTGTTTTACCCACAATGCTATAATCCACCAAATTTGTATTAATATTGTCATTGCAGAAATAATTTTATCTTCAGTGTTGAACTTCAAGGAATTCAAAATTGCATTCACAATAATATCAATGTTTCACCTTTGACAGAATGAACTTCTCTTTAATTCATAAATTAGGTGAAAAACAGCGGAATTGGCTTATTTTTCTATTTGTAGTATCTGATGACGCTGCTGTAAAACTGGCATCATTTAATGTTTATGAAGTTCTGCTAATAAAGACTACACCCTTACAGCTATTACTTTCCTTTTTGAATGTACACACAAAAAATTTAAATTAAAATAAGTGGAATGAATTTAGAACTCATTTGATTGAAATGAAAAGTCATACTTCCCAATGACACGTAAAGCACCTTCTGCAGTTAATGTTTGAGTTGTTATCTTCAGGTATAATCTCCTCAAAATAACTAATGAATTTAAAAGTAAATCCCTATGCTTTTTCAGTAGATTTGTGTCTTCAGATTTTCATGTGGTCAATGATATAACCATGGGGGATGCTAAATGTTGGCAAACATTTTCTACACAAGTTACAGGTTTCATCAAATGAAAAATGAAGTATCAGTACTTAATTTTTCAGTAAGCATAAACTTTTCCTTTATTTGAGCTCCCTGCTGCCAAAAAGAATTATTACAGAAGCATTACCAAACGAATAGTTGTTGACAAAACCTCCACAGCAACAGCATTCATACTACTCTATACCCTCTGACAGGACTGATTACCCTCTATCCTTGGCAAATGTTTCATTTATTCCTAATCTGAAATTCTCGCTGTTTCCTATTGACCCCACTCCAGGCACAGGAACTATATAAATCTCTCAGACCTTAGTATGCAATGGTATAACTAGCTGGTACACTAAATGGCCAGCAGAGACAGCAGCAATAAATACTTCTCTCACCCTACCTGGCAAATTAGTTGTGTCTAGGTGCTCATGTACCAGCACACTTCCTTTTATTAGCAAGTGCCTTTCGTGCTGTCTTTAAAAGAGCTGTTAGTTACCTTCCATCAGGAAAGTGTCAGGAAATGAGAGCTGGAGTATCACTGAATGTCTGTCAGCACTGCACATATGGTTCACAGACTAATAGAACACTGACAGAGGTGAAAAAGAAAAAAGAAAAGAAACTACTTGGACTCATTTTCATAGAACTGTTAATGGTAGTTTACATTTAGGTAAAAACCAAAAACTCCAAGGGCTGGCCTGGTAGCTCAGTTAGTTAAAGCACAGTGTTGTAACACCAAGGGCAAGGGTTCGGATTCTGTAGGACCACAGGCATAAACCTTGACTGTTCCAGGCAAACTGCAATGATGTTCACTGTACAAATACAAAATGTGCAAGCAATATCCACACTTAACAGATGAAGGAAGAGATACATAGGGACAGAGGCTAATTTACTGTAAAGCTACTTAAGCTTAAGCTTCAGGGCCCTTTGCCTGAATGTGGCCCTTCGCCTGAATGTGTCCCTTCCAAGGCCCTGTGTCTCATTTTGTAGTCACAATTTTGTATTTTTTTTCCAAAAAGAAGGCTCCCCACAACCTGGATCTGCCCCAATAGGAAGAGGTTAAATGCCAAGTTTGTTTTACACAAAAGAAGTTGTAAAGACCTTTGCAACTGTAAAGTTGTAAATATGCTCCTATCAAATGATTCTGCAGTTAAACTTAATATATCAGGTTTCTATAGTATACAAGAACATTCTGTTTCAAATTAATGTATGCAATCAGGCTGCTACCACCAAAACATAAACTTCTATAGCCTGCTTCATGCATTCACTTGAAAAAAAAAATATATAGATCGATCCCCTTATTAAGTACTTAAGGTCTTAATGCAGACCCACCTACTATCTGCTAAATAATCCTTTCAAGTTTTTTAATACCCCACTTCCCAAACTATCTCTTCTAAGAAGGCTTGCTAAAAACTAGGCCTCCAATTTGATCAATTATTTATCTTACCTCTACTTCAACTTTTAAGAACCTGTGTTTCAATGCTTCTATATGGTGCTTGTTCTGTACAATATTGATATCCTTCAAGGCTTAGCGTAACTTCCTGTGTGGTTAAGCACACAGGGCTCAAATCCTAACTCAGCCATTTATCAGCTGGGTGATCCTGGATAAGTCACTTAATTAATGTTAACTGTTAACTGTGTCTCAGCTTCCCCATCAGTAAAATTAGGATAATACTTGTAACTACCTCATGGAGTTCCTGTTAAGAGTAAATGAGCTAATATACAAAATATACAAGAAACCCTTAGAACAGTGCTTTTTACATATTAAGTGCTGTGTTAAGGGTCTATTATTACAGTGATTTACCTAATTCTAATCTTGACATTCTACCACAGGTTCTTTATATGAATCAGAATTATATCTTTTTCTTTGCTGACTCCCCCTGTACAGTTATCAATGTCCTAAACAGGTATGTAAAAATATATTTGTTTGATTAACATTAGTTGAATGATCTGGAATTGTTCCGAAGGAGCTTTATAATTATTCTCTAGTCACTTTACTTGTCTATATTTTAAGTTCCTAACTGCTCTCAAAATTTTCAACCAAGAAACACCCCTAACAACAAAGGGGAGTAAAGAGGTATTCCAGGATGGTCTGGGATAAGGATTAAAATTTCTATTCTATAGTAGCTTGAATAAGGTGCTACTGGTTACCAAAACTAACGTTGTGAATTGAGGCCCTTTAGGGCCTCATAATTAGAGCGCCATGATCAACAAATCTTGTCTACCCTGTCTATTCAGATGGTAGAAAGTGGAGAAACCCATTTTTTCATTACCAATCTGGGGCTTCACCCTAAGAAGCCCATTCCCCAAGGAAAATTAATTTAAAATTGCATAGTTTATCTTAACATTTCAGAAGAGTTTTGCATTCCACTCTATAATGTATTGATGTCTGTTTAAATTTAGTAATGTATTTTCCCCAATCTCTGAGTAAAACTGATGCTCCAGGGATATGTAACCATGTATATTCTATGGTTTCATAAGCCCCGTGGTACCTAACATCTCCAGGTGCAACAGTTTCTCATTTTGAGAAATGTAATCCTAGACTACATTAATATAATCCTGCATTATATTGCTTTTGCATCCTCCCAATAGCAACTATTATTCCCGCAGTAGCCAGAAAAGTTTGTGCTGTATGATAGAATAGCAGCACCTACATTTTAATACTGCTTAAGCATTTGTAAAATGATTTCATATAGTCTTATTTAATATTCATCTTAAAGAATGTCAAATTTGAAAACATCAAATTATACTAATGTTATCAACTAACTCCTGTTGAAGCCTATAAATTAATTTCCACTGAACACTGGCCAGAAATAATTCAGAAAAATTTCTAAAACACAATGTTTGCATATTCTTCAACAAGATAAATGCTCATGCTAAAATTATCAAGAATCATTACTTGGTAAATACAAAAGCTCTCTTTCCTCATAAAATTCTTTACAACTTTAATGTATTATGTTCTAACTGTATCACCACTGTCTGGGTCTACTTGTAATAACAAAAAAAAAAAAAAAAAAAATTGTATGTGGTAGCTTCGTGTTACAATCAAAATAATTCTTGTCAAGGATTTGGATCAAATGAATTTACAGGGCTACATGATTTCCATCCCAGTGAACTTTAAGGTCAATAGCAATAGGTTATATAAAACTAAACTGTCAACCTATCTTGCTTTATGTGATTATCCTTAAACAGAAAATAAATTGTAAATTTTCTTGTAAATTATTCAAGTAAAAACTGCTCACTTTCCCTTTAAAAAACAAACTATAATTTGGATTTATGATGATACTACTGCCCTGTTATAGACTGAAGTGTAGCTGGGACTGGACTGTTCAAAATACTGTACTTTCCAAATTCATGCAAAAACTATGCATGGGCCCAGAAGAACCCCCTCCCAAGAGAGGCACACGAAGGCAGCAGTGGAGGGCTCAGGTGCTGGAGGCCTCATTAGAGGAGGAGGGCTCAGGATGCACGGGAGGGGGGAAGAGGAGCGGGGAACCTCGCCCATGATGGATTCCAAAAGTGAAGCCTTTTTTAAGACAGGAGAAGCTGAGTTGCTTCTGTTTTAGGATTAGGGACAGGGTGGGAGGGTCTCCATCCCGACTTGGATAACGATTGAAAGAACCAGTTCTATCAACTTTTCCAGCTCAGGCTGTGATGTCTCCTCCAGGGCCTAGGAAAGGGGCGTCATATTCAGGTACTTGAGGGTTACAGTCTCAAGCTCCAGAAGAACAACTTACCGGGAACCCCCGACCCAATTCATCTCCCCAAATCTTCTGACCAGCAAGATACTGAGGTCCGTATGGCTGAAGCTCGGATATCTCAGCTCTGTGCAAAGACACAGCCTCACCGGCGTCCTCCAGTACTCCCAGCCTGAGGCCCAACTTCTCGGAAGCCTCTGCGCCCAGGTAGGCTCCTTCCGGGTTGGCTCTTTCCGGGTTCATGGCCTGAGGCCAACCTCCCGACAGCCTCTGCGGCTTCCGCATGCTCCTTCCTGGCGGAGATCTGGCAAGGGTCGCTGTAGGAGAGCAGTCAGCCTGACTAACAGCTTTGCTTAAGCCAGGCAAACCTAAAGGAATAGAGGTATCTGACAGTGGCCCCAGGATTAGTGTTTTAAACTGTCTCCACCACAATTCTCTCTACTTCTGTACTGGTCTCTGACATCTTTTTCAGGTCAGAGATCAGATTTGGGAAGAAAAAGAAGGCCAGGACAAAGTTATGGATTGCTAACGCTAAAAATGATGTTTCCATTTCATTTATTATTCTATACCCATATTCTTTAAATATCTTTCATGTGCAGTTTTAATATTCAGTAAACAGTTGTATATAAGAAACATTGCACTGTAGTAATTTACTATTCTGTGCATTTCTTGAGCATGCTTGATCAAAGCTTAACTTAGCTGTAAAGGCCCAAAGACTTTAAACTCCTTATAGGAAAAAAATCTCAAAACAAAAATTGGATTTTGCTGTTCATTTCTGTATTATGTTTGTATATGCTCACAAAATCTTTGTCTTACAAACCGTTCTATGATATTTTGGTTAGAAATTAGAAATCTGTTGTCCCAAATAAATGCACAAAGTACATTTTTTTTTTAATTACCAAGATTTTTTTTCCCAGAGCATAACCTAGGGAAGTTCTCGTAATTTCAAATGTAATACATTTTATGTTAAATCGTTGGGAAATGGTATGCAGAATAGGATGGTGTCCCAGAGCAGACAACTTGTTTAGTCATATAAATCCTGATTTTTATTTAAAAAATTCATCAAAGTATATCTACAATTGAATTAGACCAAGTGATTTTGGCATTTCAGAGAAAAGTAGCTGTCCACATAGAGTGGGTAGTGGTTTTTCAGTTACTAAACGATACAGTCAAATCAGGAGCAATGGCCCTGTGTATCAGCCTTTCCTACTTTTAGCATTTTAAAACATGTTGACTAAGTTAACTCGAAGGGAAAATAATTTGCTAAAGAATTAACCGACTTTTTTTTTTCTTTTTTGCTGTATTATGTGTGAAGGGACATAAAGGAGAGGTTGACCAATTTGCTGAGAAGAAACAAGAACTAAGAGCAGGATGGAACCATCTCTTTTCCCTGACTATAGCCACTGCTTTGCTTTTAGTCACAGGGAGGCAGTGGGAGTGGTGAATTAATCTAAGGAAAGATTGATCTATGAGACACATGTTCAGACAAGATTTTTACTGAGTTTTCTTTCACAGCAAAAGGCATTTTTTTATAAACTAGGTATTAGGTAGTCATGTGTAACAGCTGCAATGCTGACCTAGGATCTCATCTGCAATGTTGTTTCTGAACAACATTGTTGTTCCTTCATGAGTAAGATTACTATGGATGATAGATAATAAAAATCAAACACTGCTGTTTTAGGGCCAGTGGTTAATCTCTTGGATCGGGAAACTGTTCAATGGCAATTGGTTAACCTCTTGGGTCAGGAAACTGTTCAAGAAAGCAATACAGCACAGATGAAATACTATTTAACGTTTGTTGAGAAGGAAATCTATTAAAAATTGTTAAATTCTAAACGATTTATCTTTTCCTACTTATAAAAATTATTTACTTTCTGGTGATTTATAATATAAACAGACAACACATATATAATCTATATTATATACAAAGGTGTTTCAAAACTTCATGGAAAGTAATAGATCTGCAACATAACCAGCACCACTTTAGACATGCCCAAGTACAAAATGGCACTGCCCACCTCCTCCCCTTCCCTCCCCACTTCCCTTTAGGAGAAGCCTCCTGACTTAAACAGAAACCCTTTTGCTTCCGCAAGGACACAGTTCTCCACCCCGATCCACATTAGCATAATGACCCTCCTTGATGGTATCAGCCAGCCCTTGGCGCACTATATAAGCTCTACCACCCCCACACCTGGTGCTGTCCCCTTTCCAGGGCAGCCCTGGGCTGCCTGCTACTTTGAGCACAGCTCAGCAGATTTTCTTTCTTTAATAAAGCTTGAACAGTACCCAGCATCTCGGCTCACTTTCTTTCAGAGAGATTCATATTATCTTTTAATTTTTTAATTCTTTTTTTCCACGAAGTTTTTGAAGTACCCTCCTTTATTTATTTATTTATATAGATGTATATGTAGTTCTCTTTATTATAAAAAATTTCTGATGTGTTACAGTTTATAGAGTATATATATATTATTTCTAATATATACTTTCTAGTATGGAAAAAATCTGTTTAATTCTGCTCTTGCATGATATTGGTAGTGTCATAAAAGTATCACACTTGAGAGCACAGGGATTTGAGAATTACTGCTTTTTTAAAATTTTTCAATACTGGCCAGTTGCCCCCCCAAAAAATAAATGAATAAATAAAATTTTCATTCATTTTTAAAGTGTTTCTCCAAGATTATTTCTCCTCTCTTAAGAAAAATTTAATATTTTCCCATATAAACACACATAAAGATGAGAAGCTTAGTGGAAATTAGGCCTAATTATGTTTACTAAGTATGTAACAAGTGATTTTTTGTCATCTCCCTTTTCTCTCGTAGTTTGAAATTCAAACTAAATTAACATTCTCTTTCCTTTAATTGCATACTGCCAGTATACAAAAATGAAAGAAGCACCTTGACATTCTTAGTTTCTTACTTAAATAGTATGTATTGCTGACTCTGATTGCCAATATGGTTTCCTATTATCATGAATCCTTATCTGAAAGCTTGAGTCTAGCCTCAAATGCTAGGACCAACCCTCACCCTTGGGAGCAGGGTTGGGTGAAGGGTGGGAGTGAAGTTTAAATCGTCATAATTAGGTCTGTACCTAAGTGGCTCAACATCAAGTCAAATCTCACATTGACCTTTTGCACAGTTCTAGTAACTGACTTTCAACCATCCTTGTACAACAATTCTGGTAACTAAATTTCTATCCTAATCATTTTTTTCATACCCAATTCTTCATTCTCACAAGTCTCTCATTCTATGCATTAAAAGCTTTTTCCTACACCTGAGCCCCATTATCAGTTGGTAAAATGACCTACCTACAGGTAAGTGCAGTCCTGTTTGAATCTCTTGTGTTTTTTTGCTTCTAGATTTCCCACTGCCCTGCTCCTCCCCTGATATAGCTACCTCTGATTGTCTGCCAGTGATGCAAGCCACTTGCCTTGACTGCCAGCTGCCGTCTGACCCATGCATCTCTCTGTGGACCATGTTCTGCCTGACTGAACATCCTGCCATTACCCCTAGTTTAGGTTTACCCCGGCCCTCAACCTGTCCTGTCACAGTTAACCCTTCTGTGTTTAGCTGGCAGGAGATGTAACATAAATGATTAAAATTTATAAATGTAAAGAAGGCTTATTTTGCATACACCAGAGCATGAGCTTTGGAATAAAAGATTTTGACAATAACTACTATGAAACTGAAATCTCTGCATACAGACTTAGAAAGTCTTTGTGAAATGATAGAGTGTACTGCTTATATGTTCAGCTATCAGAGAGACTAATACATGCCACTCATGTATTAGTAAATCTGTGAATTGAATGCAAACAAATGAAAACAGATATGTGACAGTTCTTGAAATTAATATAGTTACATGGGAAGGAGGAGTCTTAAGAGTATTAGAATATTATTACTTATAAAATTGGAGATAATTCTTTATTCATGATAAACTGAATAATGAAGATTACTGAACACTGAGACAATTTTTACATTCTAGCACAGAGGTTGTCAAACTTCTATAAAAGGACAGATAGTAAATATTTTAGTCTCTGTCACATCCATTCAACTCTGCCATTGTGGCTTGAAAGAAGCCATTGACAAGAAGTAAATAAATGGGTGTGGCTGTGTTCTAATAAAACTTTATTTATGGACATAGAAGTAAGAATTTTATATAATTTTGACATCACAAAATATTATTCTTCCTATGTATTTTCAACCACTTTAAAATATAAAAACCATTCTTAGCTTAAGGGTCATACAAAAATAAGTGGCAGGCAGATTGTAATTTGCCAACCTCTGTTCCAGCTTAATGCATATCTTCCCAAGCTTCCAGTTGACTAGAAATATGTATGTATGTATGTTGTGTGGGGGAGGGTGATGGGGAGAGAGCAAAAAATAGTTTTCCCATATTCAAAAAATACACTCAGCCTTGACTAAAAAATGTCCCTTACATCTTTTAAAATATGCAAAATTTTGCTTGACTATTGACCAGTTTAAGCCCTTTATTAGGGATCTGAAGGATTTTTTTCACACTTTTGGTTTTTATCAAATAACCAAAATGGAATTAGATCTCTAAGTCAGTAGATCTCTAAGCCAGTAGATCTCTAAGTCCAAAAAAAACAAGCAAAGGAAAAACTTGAAAAAGACAAGGAATTCTTGAAAAAAGAAGTAAGGTCCTGGAGAAGCTATTTTCATCATCCAATTCCAGTTGGATTCTCAAATGGTTAAATTTTGGTTATAGGACTACATACCTCCAAGTAAAAACTACCTAACACCAGGGGGTGGTAGAAGTGAAACATTGCTGTCATTTATTTAATGGTCACCTTATAAATAAATACAAGTGCACTGGATCTCCATTGCTAAAAATAACATTTATGGGGCTGGGAAGATTTTTATTATAAGGACAAGTAAATGCAGGGATAGAGTGGAAAAAGGGAGAAGGGCTAGAGATATAGCAAAGAATTCTTTTCTGCAAAACAGATTTTCTCCTACTTATTTACAGGGGATACCTTCAATTACAATTTGACTGATAGGTTCTGGGACCGTTTTTGAAATTACAAACAAAAAAAGAAGTGGGGGGGAGGGCTTACCACAAGACAAATCCAAGTACTGGATTTGATACTTTGTTTTCTCCAGTGCTCCTTCCACTTGTCACTTTCTTCTCTGACCCCTTTCAGATTCATTCCATACCCTTTTAATATTCATTTTATGTTGATCCTTTTGACCTTCCTCACTCATCTCATTAAAGCTCCTGGAAGTCTCCCTTTCTTACTTACTCTTCCCCTGTGTTATCTACTAAAACCCTAGAGAAATGATGTATATTCTGAAACTTCTACGGGTTTCTAAGTGACGCTGAGCATGCTCAGTAGCTAGGGCAGGTTTTGTTCGCCAGCAGATGGCCTGATTCAACCTCTCTAAAAATAGACATTTACCTCTCTGAACTCCTGTTTAAGGATGTAGTTCGTTTTGCTCTTTCACCATTTTCAAGGTTCAAAGGAAAGCGGCGAGGATTCCAAGGTCCCACCGCCCTCACAGCCAATGAGGGGTCTGGGAGGGAGGAGCTTAGTGCATGCAGCTCGAGCTTCTGAAGGAATCATCCCCAGTATGTGCAGTAGAGTCTGAGCTCTGCTGCATCTGTCACAGCAGAACAAAATTTTTTAAACTAAAACAAAACGCAAAAAACAGTAGAGGAGAAACGCTGCAGACGGTGGAATGCTGTAAGACTTTCTAAAATATTTCCTGGGGATTCCTGTGGAGCATGATCTTTTAAAACGAATTCTTTTTGAAGCCGGTTTGTGTAACTGGGAAAATGACACATATGCTAAATGCAGCAGCTGATCGAGTGAAATGGACCAGATCGAGCGCAGCTAAGAGGGCTGCCTGCCTGGTGGCTGCGGCATATGCTCTGAAAACCCTCTATCCCATCATTGGCAAGCGTTTAAAGCAATCTGGCCACTGGAAGAAAAAAGAAACTTACCCGGCTGCAGAGAACAGAGAAATACTGCATTGCACCGAGCCTATTTGTAAAAACCCTCCGCCAGGAGTGAATGCAGATTTTTTCAAACAGCTACTAGAACTTCGGAAAATTCTCTTTCCAAAACTTGTGACCACTGAAACAGGGTGGCTCTGCCTCCACTCGGTGGCTCTGATCTCAAGAACCTTTCTGTCCATCTATGTGGCAGGTCTGGATGGGAAAATCGTGAAAAGCATTGTAGAAAAGAAGCCTCGGACTTTCATCATAAAATTAATCAAGTGGCTTATGATTGCCATCCCTGCCACTTTCGTCAACAGTGCAATAAGGTACCTGGAGTGCAAATTGGCTTTGGCCTTCAGAACTCGCCTAGTAGACCATGCCTATGAAACCTATTTTACAAATCAGACTTATTATAAAGTGATCAATATGGATGGGAGGCTGGCAAACCCTGACCAGTCTCTTACTGAGGATATTATGATGTTCTCCCAATCTGTGGCTCATCTGTATTCCAATCTGACCAAACCTATTTTAGATGTAATCCTGACCTCTTATACACTCATTCAGACTGCTACATCCAGAGGAGCAAGCCCAATTGGACCGACCCTGTTAGCAGGACTTGTAGTGTATGCCACTGCTAAAGTGTTGAAAGCCTGCTCTCCCAAATTTGGTAAATTGGTGGCTGAAGAAGCTCATAGAAAAGGCTATTTGCGGTATGTACACTCCAGAATCATAGCCAATGTGGAAGAAATAGCTTTTTACGGAGGACATAAGGTAAGATAGAAATTAAGGTGATGGGTGAAATGTGAGACTATTCAAGCTGCCGCTGCAGGACTAGATACCATCTGTTGTACTGTTGATGGACTCACTTCTTTAGCGTCTTAGATTCCTCTGACATCTAAACCCGTATTAAAATATATGCTTCATTACCCTTTTTAATCACAAGCTGTTAGAGAATTGTAAAGTGCAAACTTTTCTAAAGTTTCATGACAATAAAATTTTCAGCACTCTAAAATACAGATTACTTAGACTCAGTTACTCAAATATGCTCAGAATTCTCTAAAGCCCTTTCTTAAAACTGAAACTCTAATTGTAGGTGGTCTTACAGCATGAGAAGAAAATATGTATTTAGAAACGAGGAGTAAACACATTTCCTTTGAGATGGAAAATTTGGGATGGTATTCTTTGTTGTTCTTTGTTGTTTAAGAGGGAGGGAAAAACCTGCTTTCATATGGAAGACAATTTTGACAATTTTGCATATCTGAGTAATACGGACAGGCTTTAGTCCTGAGAAGTGCAGGAGAATCTCTCACAAAATGGCATTTCTATTACTTTCAATTCATGTTCAGCACCATATTTTGACACATAAAAAGAGGCATTTAAATGAAATTTTGTTTAGCTTTGAGGTAAAATCTGAGATTAGAAAGGAAATGAGGAGGACAAAAGGAGTTCTAGAATGTTTTTAAGTATTAAAGACTTTCATCATTAAGCTGGTCCCTAAAACAATTAGTCCAACTAAATAACTCAGAGTGTATGAAAGCAACTTCAGAATATTAAATATGACAGAAAATTTGAAAGTGATAATGCATCTAAAATCTTCACACAAATGACTTGGCAAATGAAATAGTAAGGTATTCTAAAGTTGAAGATAGTATTCTAATCATCAAACAGAATTATTTAATTTTTGAAGCATCAGTAATTATCAGAGGTTTTTTTTACAGCAGTACCAACCTGAAGAAGAAAATTTAAAGCAAAATTAGGATTTCTACTCGTACTTGAAAATTGGTCTCATATGTTGTATTAATCATATTGATTTGTCATTCTTCTTGAGTCATTGAACCCAGTGATGTAGATTATAGTGTGCTGTAGGCCTCTTGCATAAAAGACAAAATCTGGTAAATTGAGTCAGTTTAAAGTGGAGCCTAATTTTATACACACACACACACACACACACACACACACACACACATGCACGCACACGCACACACACACATGCACGCACACACACACACAAGGGAACTTCAAAAAGTTAATGTAAAAATAGAATTAAAAGATAATATGAATCTTTCCATGAACTTTTTGAAGCACTCTCGTATATGTTTGTGCATTGTATGTGTATGTGTGTTTGTGATGTGTTCATTTCCAGATATTTTTGGCATAATCAAGGATAAAGCTATTTGTTTTCCAGAATATCATTTAATTTTAGTAACTTATTATAAATATAAATTTTAAACCATGATTATAAATCACTTATTTTATACCTAACATTATATTCACTGAGTAGCATAAATTTTTAAAGAATAACATAGATGTTGGCTGGCTGGTTAGCTCAGTTGGTTAGAACACAACTTTATAACACCAAGGTCATGAGTTCTGATCTCCATTCCAGCCAGCTGCAAAAAAAATAATGTAGATGTGACCAAAACTAAATTTTAATGACTAATTCTAGTATTAATCTGCATTTATTGGTTCTTAAGTCTCATAGGTAGTACCGTACTAAGTAAAACAAAGTAATATGTAGATATCTTTAAAGAAAGTCCTCAAACACCTACAATATTTATTTTTATAGCTCATTCTTATCTTTTTGTTCCCTCTATAGGTAGAAATGAAACAACTCCAGAAAAGTTACAAAGCTTTAGTGGACCAGATGAACCTCATTTTGTCCAAACGTTTGTGGTACATCATGATAGAGCAATTCTTGATGAAGTATGTTTGGAGCAGCAGTGGACTAATTATGGTGGCTATACCTATTATCACTGCAACTGGCTTTGCAGATGGTGGTAATGACATTTATGCTTAATCTCAAATATATGTTTAACATTATTTCTATTGAAGGTGTCATTGCTAGTTGTGTGTGAGTGAAAATGTGTACATAGCCATTATGCTATAGTTACTGATAGTCGGAAACAGTGGCAGACTTTGCATCACCCAGGAATAAAACCAGCAGTATGAAAAAAGGAGACAGTTGATTCAAAAGACCTTTCCAGTTCTGAGATATTTCAGAGATCTCTAATGCAGTGTTTCTGGGAGTTGACCTTGAGCAATTTTAATTATACTGCCTATTATAGAATGATTCCCTACTTTACATTTAGCCTCTAAACAAGTTAATTTATCTTCGGAAAGAGTATAGTACAAGGTCTCCTCATGTTGTAAACTTCAGTTCTGTGCATCCATGGATTTAGTATATAAATATTCTATAACTGAATTTGACCTAATTTGTGTTTTGAAAAGTTGGTTGACTACATCAGGCAACCAGGAATATTGTTTTTGAGAGTGCTTAAATGCCGTAGAGTGAAGTCTCCTTTTCTTGTAAGGAATACAGATAATCCTCTATGTAGCATGATTTGTGTAGGGGAGGAGGTGATCAAGCTGCAGGTGTCTAATTCTGTCCTATCACTGTCTCAACAGTTTGCACCAACAGTTTTTATCCTTTGAAAAACAGAAAGATAAGGGCAGGAAAGACAACGTTAAAATGTTGTATCATCCCTAGATGGGAGTTTGGATCTTAATTGGCAGGAACACAGGGGAATTAATTGAAGAAGAAGCACTTTCTGCTCTTTCCTCTTCTCTCTCTCTCTCTCTCTCTCAATCTCTCTCTCAAATCACGTGGCCAAAATTAGCCTCAGTTTTGAAGGAGCTAAACAAAGCATGGGCTTTGTAGTGAGCTTTGTTCAGCTCTTGGCTCCACCTCTTTCTACCTTTATCCTCTTAGTCATGTTAACTAAACTCTCTAAACCTCAGTTTCCTCATCTGTAAAATGAGAGTCAGAAAGGCTACTTCAGAGGGTTGTTATGAGGATTTAATAGAACATTGTTTATAACGTACATAGCATGTTTTCTCGACATGTTATACCTAGAAAACAAAGACAACACTAAGAATAATGTAACAGAGTTCATACTATTTTAGTTATTTTTGGTGTAGAATTAAGGGTTAATAGCTATTTGTTTGAAGTGATCTAATAAAAACAAGTAAAAAAATTATAGTATGTTTTAATATTATGAAACAGTATGCTTTGATAGTTTGAAACTTCAATGCTTTAACCAATTCTTACAAAACAACTTGTCATATTTGAGTCATTCTTAACCTAAAAATGTCCATTTTACTAAATTAATGTGTGTTAGTCCTTCTTTGTAGCATGTGCTGTACATATATAAATTATGCTCCACAAGTGAACTTTCTAATGAACAGTATATTTAGACCACTGGGAAAGTTGAATTTTATCTGTTTTTATGTTTTCAAAATGTACTAAAAATAAGAATCATTTAAAAAGTTTATATTGAAAAAAACATTGTTAGTAATATTTTTCAGCATAATCCTTTCATAATGAAATAAATTACTTTTCAACAGTATTAGAGGAAAAAGTCACTTAAAAACCTATGGTCTTAAGATTAGTTTTACTGAGAAATGATAAAATTATCAGATACTCATTTTAAAAAGTTAGTCATTAAAATAATAATATTTATTTAAAAGTTTCATATATAATATATATTAGAGACAACCCCAATGACAAAAAATTATAGTGTAATTCTGTCATACTTAGACTCGCTGGTATTAATAGAAAACCCTGGAGTATTCAACACAGAACAGAGAAAATGCAGCTATTAACAGTGACAAATTAACCCCACAGAGACCAGTAAGGAGTAAACAATGTGTGTAAAGAATCTAACAAGCTTACTTAACAAGATGTAATAAGATATTTAAAAATAAACTCTACAAATCCTGAAAATACCATATTAAGTTTAAAAAAACATTAAAGTTTCAGATTGAAATTATAATACATTGATGCAAACAAAATAAAGTATTTCTTAACGCTCCTTTCAAAAGAAAATTTTTATACAGAGAAAAGCAATGTAAGAAACTCATATAAGAAAAAAAGAATTCATATTAAAATTATTTGAGAGTGTGCTTCAAAATATGTAATGTCTAAGATTACTATATACGTTTGTAAGGTCTGTGTGTATGTACAAGGGGTCTTCAAAAAGTTCATAGAAAGATTCATGTTATCTTTTAATTCCATTTTTCCATGAACTTTTTGAAGCACCCTTGTATTTACTGAATATATTTGACCTACAATGACTTGACACTTGAAAATATTAATTTATTTTACTCAGACAAAAGAACTTTTTTTTTTAGATAATGATATATCTTTGAGGTTTTAGGTCTTGGAATTACATACCATATATTCTAACATAATCTTCAGTCATAATTCGTACTTATGCCCTTAGTTGTCCCTTATGTTAGAGATGAATTAAGTGCATCATGCTATATATTTTAAGGCAAAGAGAAAAGGGGGAAAAGTAAGATAGAAGGGAAAAAAAGAGGGTAGAATAAAGAAAGAAGCAGATGACTGCTCAAATCTTTGTTCTGTTATTTAATAGTTATTTGTCCTTGTATTATAGTAATTCATTAATGCAAGTAAACTTTATATGCCTCAGTTCTCCTATCTTAACTATAGGAATAATTATATATATATATATATA
>NW_007726688.1:527392-543913 GCF_000696425.1 Galeopterus variegatus | reverse complement strand
TATATATATAAATATATATATATATATATATATATATATATATATATATATATATATATATATATATATATATATATATATATATATATCTTTCAGGATTGTTATGACATTATATATAATGTACTTAATGTGCTTTTAAACAGTCCTTGGCAAGTAGGTGAAAGCAATTATCAATATTTACTGTATTCTTACCCTGTGGGCTCTGGAGTCAGATTGCCTGGGTTCAGATGTTGGCTCTTTTGCTTACTAGATTGTGACCTGGGGCAAAATCATTTAACCTTTTTGTGCTTCAATTTTCTCATTTCCAAAATGGGGAGAATTAGAGCAACATTGTTAGGATTAAAGAAGATCACATATGTAAAACTTAGATCAGTGCTTGGCTAATTTGAAATGCTCAACATGTTTGCTGACATGATTATTGTTGTTTAAAGGAGCAAGGGATTTGAAAGTGATTAGGAAGTTGGAGGTGAAGATGCAGATAGGAGGAAGAACCCGCACCATTTTTGTTGGATGATAGAAGAAAAATAGTTCTATATTAAGTTATCTGTATCATCCACCCACAACTTTAAGTGAAATCTTATGATAAGGACAGAATTATATTTATATTCAAGATCACATTACAAAATTGCAAACATGCCATTTTTGCATCAACATAGGGGCTTATAGGTCATCTAGTAGGGAGCCCGAGTTTTGCCTAAGATCACAACAGATTGTTAGTGGAAGCACTAAAGATGGGGGACATTATGTAAACCCTAATGCACTGCTTTTTTCTACTGCACCATGATGCCTCCATATTAGTCACATTGGAACTTATTCTTTATGGTACCTGAGTAAGTTTGAGACCAAGTAATCTTAGGACCAAATGGTTGAAAAAGCAGCATTATAGTAGTTAATCGTTTATAGTTTCTATTATTTTTAAAAGGATATCATGCCTTTCTTCACTTTGTATTAAGAGAAAGAATGAAATTATGTGAAGAAAATAGTTACCTGAGAGCTATAATCTCAATTTTTTAATATTAGTAGGCCACTTTTGTTGTCTTTATATCAAGAGCAGTTCTGGTTAAGGCCACAGAAAGCTACTTATAGGTCCTTTCTGTCATGCCTTATGATGGACACCTAGCAGGCAGGTAAGAGAGCACCTAAGCTACTAGCACTGCCAATAGTATCCACATGTTTGTGATCCGTTGAGTGTGAAGTAGCACATCAGAAGTAGCAACTGAGAGACACTGCTCTTAGGAATGGAACCAAACCCTGCCTGTGCTCTAGCACCATCGGTGATGTTTTTATTCCTAAAACGGGCCTGCAACAAGATTATATCCATAGCTCCTGCTGCATTATTATCTCTCATATTCCAATGCCAAACTTTTGAAATATCATTTTATCTTGTGAGTCAATTTGGATATAATTACAATCCTGTTGACCAATTAACATAGCAGTAATTATTAATACACATCAAAGGTATACTTTTAAAGCTCTAATTACCTATGCATATTAGTGGCTATAATTTTTTAAAGTACGGCATACATGCTAACAGGGGCACAATTATTAATGTACTATTTAATGAATTGTCACAAAGTGAACACATACATGTAATCACCACTTAGAAGAAACAGAATCTTGCCATATTAGCACTCCAGAAGCCCCCATGAGCCTTCCTGTCTCCTCAGCCATAGCAAAAGTAATCATTATACTGACCCTCTCAACATCAATTAGTATGTGCTGGGTTTTGAACCTTATGTAAGTAGTATTACATAGTATGAACACTTTTGTGACTGGCTTCTTTCACTCAACATTATGTTTATGAGATTCATCAATGTTGTTGAGTATAACCCTAATTCACTTATTCTCAGTGCTATGAAGTATCCCATTGTATGACTATAGTACTTTATTTATCCATTCTGTTGTTGATAGACATTTAAATTGTATTTGGTTCCGGGGGTATTAATAATAGTGCTGCTATGAACATTTTTGTACATATCTTTTGGTGCATGTATACATTTCTATGGGTATTCACCTAGGAGTAGAACTGCTAGATTACAGGCTATGCCTGTGTTCGGCTTTAGCAGATTTTGTAAAACATTTTTCCAAAGAAGTTCTTTTAATTTACACTCCCATCAGCAGTGTATGAAAGTTCTAGTTCCTCCATATCTTTGCCAGTGTTTGATATTGTCAGTCTTTTTCACTTTAAAACATTCTCATGAGTGTATAAGTAGTACTTCACCTTAGCTTTAATTTGCATTTCTCTGATGACTAATGAAGTTAAACACTTTAATTTGATTATTGGCCATATGGATAGCCTTTTTTATGAAGTGTCTTTGAGTGTTTTGCTCATTTTTGAATTGGCTTATCTGTTTTTTCTTATTGAGTTCTTATGTATTGTGTAATGATTCTTTTGTCAGATATGTATATATCTGCATACCACACACACACACATATAATGTCAAATATCTTTTCCCATTCTATGTCTTGCCTTTTCATTCTTAATGTTGTTTAAAGAAGTTTATAATTTTGATATAGTCCAATTTATGAATAGCTTTCTTTGTGGTTAGTGGTTTTATGTCCTATTTAAGAAATATTTGCCTACTCCAAGGTCATAAAGATATTCTATTTTATCTTCTAGAAATTTCATTGCTTTTTATTTCACATTTAGATCTTCAGTCCATTTAGAATTGATGTATGTATATGGTGTGACTCACATTATATATTTTTAAAAGTACAGAAGAAAAACTTTACTTTTTAATTTTATTATACTTTATTTCTTTAGAACAGTTTTGGTTTACAAAAAAAAAATTGATTAGAAAGTGCAGAGCTCCCAAACATCCTCTCCCCTCAATAGATTTCCCTATTATTTACATCTTGTATTGGTGTGGAACATTTATTACAACTGATGAGCCGATATTTATACATTATTAACTAAAGTTCATAATTTAAATTAGGCTTCACTATTTAGGCTGTATAGTTCTAGGGGTCCTAACAAATGTATAATGACATGATCTTGCTTTTAAAATCCTTTCTCATCTTTTCAGTGAAATAGCAAAAGCTGTGATCAATTTTTAATACGTACTTATTACTATCAGAGCTCAAAAGTAGCAGTAAAATAAGCAGATATAATGTTAAATATTGAATCATTAAATGAAGAACTTTTGACAAAATAGTTAAAATATTTGGTAAGAAAAATAAAATGTATTGACTTAGGGTAAAAACTGATAAGTATTTTAGCTCATGGATTTATATCTCTGACAGTAAGGAATCTGTCTTTGTCATAGAAGTCAGGCATTTGGCTGTTGTGTGCATGACAAAATACCACTGGCACTGCTCTCACAGTACCTGCCAAAGAACAACCAGTAGAATAAAAGTCACATAAAATCTGTGGGAAGCTATTTGTTATATTATTGCTAAAATCACAGTGAAAAAACGCAACAGGCGTTAATCCACCAAAGCAACATGGAGATTACTGTGCCATATCAAACACCAGTCCATCTGTGCGAATGTTTTTCTCTTCTTAGCAGAGGCTGTCGACAAAAGCTATATTCAAACCCCTTTTAACCCAAATTCATAGAATCCCATAATTATTTTAGATTGTCAGCCAGATTCTCTATGAGCCAAAACTATTCTTAGTTCTTGAACTAAATGGCAATTCACTACTTTTTTATTTTTTTGGTGTTTGTCTAAATCTTATCACACATTTAAATATGTCTTTAAGAATTTCTGCATTCTGTTCCCAGTCTATTTATCTAATCACATCTCTCACTCCTTGCTAATGCCAGTACTTAGCAGCCGTTGTTTTTTGATTTTTTTTTTCCTTCCTCAATAACTAACTTCATGGGAACTAATAGTAGTTCTCTAGAGCAGTGATTAGCAGTAGAGCTAGTAGGAGTCATATTGGACTATGGTGAAAGATCTCCATGAACTCATGGTGATTCTGATACAAAGTGAAATGTATGCCTGACATAACCCATACTGTGACCTGACCAGACTGTATATCATTCAATTAGCATTTCTTGAAATTTCCCTTCTCTGTGTCATTCTTTATGCTGTACATGTGATCTGTTAAAATTATATGTGGTCTTCAAGGCCTCACTCAAAGTCTAGTCCTCCATGATGCATTCCCTGTCTCTTGCAGTAAGAAATAATTTTTGCCACCTCCAAACACCTTACATTAACTCTCATCATAGGCTGCTCTGCATAGTTGTTTAGGAACTTGTCTTCCCTCTCTTACCAAGCTGTAAGCTCCCTCAGGAAAGAATCTGAAAATCACATTTATCCCTGTGTATCATACATTAGCTTCCCTAATTTCTTGCACATCTAGGTGTTCAGTAAATATCTGCTGGGTAAATTTTACCTCATATTATGCATGGATCCCTTTCAAAATTAGCTGAGCTGTCTATAAGCAAGTAAAGGTAAAAATATCTGGTAATTATAGCAGGGTACAAGTTATATAATGTCATTTATATGGGGAAAAAAACCTTTGACATAAATGAGAGAAATAAATATCAAAATGGGCTTATGGCTGTCTATATCATTGCTCATTTCTTCATTAATTTATAATGTCTAATTTGAAATTTTGGAGATAATCTATAGAAGGACCAAGTAGACAATCAAATTGATGGAAAGATTGAAATAACAACTCAGAGAAAATAATTTTGAAGAATAAGACTAAAATTGAGTAGATTTTCTATAGCAATAATAACTAGAGAAAATAATAACAGCTGACATTTAGAGCACTTACTGTGGGCCATGAATTGGCCTAACACTTCATTTGTTTTTTCACCTTTAACCCTTATAATCCAAAGTGATAGGGTTGTTTGAGATAATACTTTTATTTCCCTCATTTTACAGATGAGAAAACAGGTGAAGAGTGGACAAGTGTATTGCCCTACTTACCTTACTGTTTGCCCATAAGTAGCAAAACATGGATTTAATCTAGTCTGACTCCTAACTCTTAAGCATAATTCTGCATTGACAGTAATTTAGGATGTTCATCCATCCATTGATCCATCCACTCATCCATCCTTCCAGTACACATTAAGGAATACTATATGGTAGACACCATGCTAAATACTAGAAATAAAAAATAAAACATGGTCTTGACCCTCAAGGAAATTACAGTCCATTGGAAGAGACAGACAAGGATTTTCACGAAAACCTGTACTAAAGAATTAACTCTTGAAGAAAGAAAAAGACCTAGGCAAAAAAAAGGAAGAGAAATATATTTAAGTCAGCGGAAATCACATAAGCAAATACCAAAGATTAACAGAGTATGGCATGTTTGAGGTACAGCTGGACTACAGGTTGAGATGATGGTTGAGAAAGTTAGACAGAGGCTAGATTATGAGGTCCTCTAACTTATATTCAAGTTAGTAGTATTTATTGACCAGATCAGTAATAGTTGATTGCTCAGTAGTATTTTATTGCTGCCTCCTGAGGGCAGGGAGTTGGATATAGAAAGGTTTGAAAGAATGCTAAATGAAAATAGTCTTAATTTCTAAAAATTTAGTTGTCCTAACTCCTCTAGAAAAATAATATAACAAAATGAAACTTTAAATGAAATCTGGTAAAAATGCTGTATTTCAATAATTTATTATATTTCTAGGAAATTGCTGATACTAATGAAAAATTAACATGTCGTTGTTTTAGCCACAATTTAGTTTGTATAAAATAAAACATTTAGTTACTTGAAAAACGTGATAGTTTTGTAATTTGCTTTTAGATCTAGAAGATGGCCAAAAACAAGCTATGGTTAGTGAACGGACAGAAGCCTTTACCACTGCTCGGAATTTATTGGCCTCTGGAGCTGATGCTATTGAAAGGATCATGTCTTCATACAAAGAGGTACTTGCATTTTTTGTTGTCAATTCAATTAAAATAAGATATATGAAAATCAAGCAAAGTGTAAATTACTCAATGTACTTAGTATTTTGGAACCATACCTTTTCTCTGTCAAAAATTGCAAAGTTTAATCAAGATTAAGGGCAACTCCCAAGTCTAATGCTGCTAATACCTTTTACTTTTTGCACTATCAAGTGTTTCTCCTCTCTTTCCATCTATAGTATGACATATTTGTTTTTAAATCTAGAAAAATTCCCTTAGATGTGGACTCTGGAGCCAGAGTGCCTAGATTTACATTCTTGCTCCAATACTTGCAGATTATGTGATCTTGGTCTAGTTCCTTAACTCATTTGTGTTTCTGTTTCCTCATCTGTAAGATGAGAATAATGCTGACTTTGTAGGGTTATTGCAAGTCAATACATGAAGAATACTAGAAACAGTACATATTAAGCACTCTATAAATGTTAGCTAATAATATTACTTGTACATCTTGTAAACTTTTATTCATCCTCCATTATGAAACCTCACCAACAACATATTAAACCTTCTCTCAATTCCACCTTCTTCCTGCCTTTCCTGTAGAGATAGGTCTTCCTTTTCTGTGCTCATCTCTGTGTCATCTGGTGCTTTACCACATTATAAGTGTCACCTCCTACATCAGACCCTGAACTCCTTGAAAACAGGGACTATCTTTCTCATCTTTACATTCGTAATATTCATTTCAATACGTGGAATATTGTATGTGATTAATAAACATTTGGTAAGAGAATGGTAATAAGATCTGCAGATAACACAGGATTAAGATTAAAATCACTTTATTCAATTTAAATATTACATAATATTCCCAGGAACAGTAATTTTCACAATTAATTATTCTTGTGGCTTTCATATCAATATTAATTGCTAAAGCATCATTAAAAATTTAGCTGCCTACTAAATCAACCTTTAATAAACTATTTAAAGGAGTTATAAATTTTGTAATTTGCTGTTAGAACTTTTCAGCTTCTAACAACTGATTTATTGAATTGGGTTTTTTTGTTTTCTTTTGTTTTATGAAGTAAAACCAGTTATTCGGAGCCACATACCAAAACAACTCAACTTAAAAAAAAAATTTTTTTTAAATAGTGATTTTGATAATCTGCGGATACAGTCTTTTGATGTAATAAGTTACTTAAAATTAAATGACCAATCAAAATTTTGTTCGTCTCACTTTAAAATACTCTGCTATCAAAGCCACAGAAAGAATACTAATTCGTTTTTCTAGGTTGTCTCCAACTCAGGAAATAACTGCATTTTGCTTTACTTTGCCTGGATTTGCTTTGAATCATAGAATGTTCACTTCCAGAAAGTCTTTCTCTGCTATGACAGCACATAAAAGGCACCATGCTTTCTCTGCCAGCTCCACAAGGATCAGGCTTCCATTTTACAGTTTTAGGGCAAATCCCCTATCCTGTGTCCTAAAGAAATTCATCCACAGGCACATTCTTCATTTTTTTTCAGACACCCTTACCCACTCCATCCTCCATCCCTGTCCACTAATTTATTGCCTCCTGCCTTTCTTGAACTGACCTCTACTTTTGGTTTTGAAATTTTTTTTCTATGCAAATATTTATATTTGCCCAGGTTTCTTTTGAATCCACATTTTGTTAATCCTTAGCTTTTTTATTTTCCCTCTACTTGGGAACTCAAAAGATTCTTCTAGATACCATTTGAGAAATTATCCTTTAAATAACCATAACATTAACATATAGAAATGCCGTACTAGTGTAATTACAGACCTCTCATCAGTAGAGACAAGTGATAGGTTTTTTAACAATAATACCTACTGCAAAACTTAAGCAGTAACAAAAATCGTACACAAATGTCAGCATTGTTTTATTCTGCAATTTATTGCTTAAGAAGCATTTATTAGTGGCATGCCTTGTTTAGTGGTACCAGTTTCCTAGTTTTTGTGCTTCCCTTTTTACTGAGAAATATGATCTTGATAGGTGGTGAGTCACCTTTCACAGTACCTTGATAACGAGGTGTTCTGTTAATAGAAAAACTGCAGGAGATTAACCCAAATTGGACAGCTGGCAGAATGGGAGCAAGGCACCATTCTGTTGAGCCTTGTGGACTAATGCAGAGATTTATCTCATCTTATAATCTTATCTAGAAAAAATAATATATGTAATGTTTTTCTTTGGGCATATAAATCATGTTTGGCTTGAAAAGAAGCTGGATTGTGAGATTCATACTGCAAAGGATTTGAAGCTTTTTACTGAGCTTGTTCTCAATGTTGGTATCCTCTAACGTGGGTATTTTCTCTGGCCAAATATAGGAATTTTGACAGGTTGGCTAAGAAACATTCATTTCATAATAAGGAAAAAAGGTACTTTTCTTCTATTTAAAATCTTCTATTTTAATTAGAGAAGAGATACTAAAGATAAAGGATCATAATTTCACTGAATAACCTTAAGCTTTTCACAGAATTTCTAATTTTCTGGAAATGAAATTCATCATGTAAATAGGGGCCAAATTAGAAATTTTACTGAAAGATCCTTAAGCATCACTAATATTCTGAAATCTATACATTTCATTTTGAACCTTGACTTGAATGAATAATTTTTATGTATTTACAATTGCGATCAAACTTACATTGACATCTTGTTATATTTCTCCCTTGGTGAGCTTTTTTACTGTCATTTGTTTTATCTATCAGATGTATTAGCTATTTCTTATGTATAATAGAATAGGCTCTTTAACATTAAATCAAGGTTACATGATTACATATTTATTTAAAAGTCTGTCTTGGGCATATTGGTTCTATTTTATCTCTTTGTTGATTTTAGATCACTGAATTAGCAGGCTATACTGCCCGAGTATACAATATGTTTTGGGTCTTTGATGAAGTAAGAAGAGGCATTTATAAGCGAACTGCTGTCATTCAAGAGTCTGAAAACCTTAGCAAGAATGGAGCTAATGTAGAATTACCTCTCAGTGACACATTGGCAATCAGAGGTATTAAACTCAAGTGTTTTTATATTTTTCCTTTATTTAAGTGTTTATTTCATCAACAAAACCAAAGTTTTTTAGAAGATAGCTTTTAATAGTTACAAGGCAACAACATTTAGATAACCAACATTACTTCGACAGCTACTCCTAAAATTAGTACTGCAGTTCGAAAGGTGGTGACTAACATTACTATTAGAAAACAATGTTATGCTACTTTTATTTAGGAAAAAATTTCCAGAATTATTTTGTAAACTGAACATATGGTGGAATGAATTGTTTGCTTTTAAAATTCAACTAACAAATAGAATTAGAGCTGATGTCATATCGTTTTTAATTATCCTGTGTTTCTAAACTTAAGTTTGGTTAAAATATTTTTAAAAATTGTATTATTCCAGGTCTTAATTCTCTTTTTGCAGTACTGTGTTTTTTCTTTAAAAAAAGGTAAATTAATTTAGGGAAATAGAGTAGTTGTAAAAAGTATGGCTGGGTTATATCAGATTAAGTTTAGCTTTGCTATTGTAATAATGTTGATATTAGATTATTGTAAAATAATGTTCCTCAGAAAGATTTTCCAAATAGATGTGTCAAAGTATATATATTTACATTAAACTTTGCTTCAAATATGGATATCTATTTTACATTTGTTTCTATGACTTAGTTCTGTGAATTATCTTTATATCTGAATTTATCTTCTATACTGCATTAAACTTTAGGTTATTTAATGGACATAACACGTGATAGCTTTCGTAACTTAAACTATTTCTTAAATACAGGAAAAGTTATTGATGTGGATCATGGAATTATTTGTGAAAATGTTCCCATAATTACACCAGCTGGAGAAGTTGTGGCTTCCAGGCTAAACTTCAAAGTAAGATGATATTCAAGAATCTTCTGATTGTTGCCATCACACTAATACAAAACAACTCAGAATTCATGTACCTTATGTTAAATACTTGGAGGAACATATGGAAAGGAGGGGAAATCAAGAAAGGTATGCACAGTGGCTCAATTACAGAAGCAGTTACTTCTTCAGAAAGCAGAGAGAAAAGAGAAATTTTATATCTACTGCTTTATTGCCAGGTTGAAAATCAAAATTACGGTGCATTGAGAGCCTATCCAAGATAACTTCTGAGAATAGGAAATCTCCTCAGAAATAAGTATCTGCAAATAAATTTTAATATTTTTCCTTATAGGAATTACTAAAAAAAAATACAATATATTTACTTAAATATGAGGGTAGAGGTCATCAGTAAGTTTAATTCTATTAATACGCATTCTCTAACTTTGTTTTCTGTTTTAAATAATCATGCTTACTATTAGGAAAATAATCAGAAGATTCATGAATAGAAATTTAGTTTTTAATTTTGTTGAAAATAATTTGTTATTTAATATCCTATGTCTTGGTTATAAAAACTAAGATGTAAAAATATCTAATAAACCTGAGTCCTTGATTTAAAGTATGATAAAATTCAAACATACATTTTGGAATTCAAGTGCAAAATAATTTACTGATGAGCATTAGTGACTGTAATGAATGCAATTGGGCTTAGTTCAAACAAAGACATGATTGAATTCGATAACAGAATTACAAAGATGACAACATATGTGCTAATAATTTAGTACGAAACTTAGTCAAGGTTTAGTTATTAAAGATGTATTTGCTGGAAGTCAAAAGGAGAGGATGAGAGCATTGAATAGAGGAAAATCCTGTGTTAATAAATTTAAGAGAAACTTGTGTTTTAACTACAATTTGGTTAGGCTTTATTTTTACACTTTTGACCAATGCACAGGGTGGTTTAATGATTAGGATCTGACCAAGAGTACCAGTTAGTTACTCATGGCAATATGGAATATTTAATTAATTATTAATAGTTTAGCAATTTATAATTTGACATTTGTATAGTTTTTTTTGTTATGTTAGGTTTTATGATATCAATTCTTGTTATTCCATTTATTAGATAAATAGAATAAGAGTCTTGAATTCTGCTACCTACTAACAACATTATTGTGGACATATCATGCTCTGTGGAAAAATTCAGAGCTCAGTTTCTCATATATAAAATGAACTAAAAATACTTAATCAAGTGAAAGGATCTTATAAATTTTGAAGTTCTACAGAAATATACATTATTATAGTATGCTTTTTGGACAATTTATTTCTTACTCAGACAAAGAGTTATATTTAAATTCTCAGGTCCCTAAAATACGATAGAAAGTTCTGTTTCTTCTGATTGAAAAATAAGTTTCTAGAGGAAAATATTCTCATACTTTTCTTGGCCTTCAGAATTTAAAAAAAAATCATTTACAGAAGGAAAGTCAATAATTGTGAAAGTTTTTTTTGCCTCACACTCACTGTTTATTAAATATGAGAACTTATACTGAGAAAAACTAGTATGAATGTAGAAAAGTATTTAATTGCCACTCAAAATGTTTTAAATTTCTGAGAATTCCTAATAGAGAATGACCCTATTGAAATATTTTGTAGCTATGCTTTTCATCATGGCATATACCTTTAAAAAATCATTTGGAAAGTGTTTATGTTTCTACAAAATTAAGCTTCCTTAATCAACTCGCTAGTGAAAGAACATAAGCAAATCACAAAGTTGATTTTTTCTGGGCTCTTCCCCGGATTTTCTCAGTATGCTAACAATGTAATGCTCTTTCATCTTAGAGTTTTCAGTATGACGTATTCTGCATCATTGATACTTGGATATTTGTATCCATTCTATACAAAGCTACATCTACAGACATCCTGTAAATTTCTGCCTCTCATAGTTTCATATTATATTGATTTTTTGTATCACTGATTATAAAATATTATTTGTTCTTAGAAGTAAATCAAAATTTTAAATGGTGTTTCTATTCCTTGTTCTTCACAATGCCTTTTAAATGCCATCATAAAGGGCTGGCTGGTTAGCTCAGTTGGTTGGAGTACAGTGTTATAAAACCAAGGTCAAAGGTTTGGATCCCCATACCAGCCAGTCTCCAAAAAACTACATGTATATACCATAATAAGACAACTTCTCCATCCTTTTGAGTGGAAAGAGAATCATGAAATTTAAATCTTAGTTTAAATGAGAAATAAGATAGAAAATAAAGAAAAGTATCCAACAGATAACAAATAACCTTTGTTTTATTGATGAATATTATGTATAGAATATTCTCTCATATATTATAGATAATATTCTATATATCTGTGTGTTTTAATTCATCCCTAGACATGAGACTAAATTACACTGGCTTTCCTCTGTCTTGATTTAGTAAACATATTTTCTCCATCTGTGAATAAAGCAGAATTAGAATCATCTTCTGTCTCTGATTATGGGCTTTTGTGATTTCTGTAGCATTTGAGACTGCTGAAGTACAAAATTAAACAACCCAGCTGGCTCTTTGGATAACTGTGCTTTGCAGCTATTAACTCCAACTGACTTTCAGTTGTACTTGAATTCAGTATAAATTTAATCAAATATTAATGCAAATAAAATAAAATTTACTATATTTTAATTTAAATTTTTATAGTTTGTATTATTTCCCATGCAGTTGTATTTCTCCATATGGGTGTAATATCTGATAACAAGACCTCAATTAAAATTTTGAAAAGCCAGTGCTCATTTCTAGACATTCATTTTCTTTGGAATTGAATTACTTTATGATGCTGTTAGCTTCAGAGAATAGACAAAAGCCAAAGTTGAGGTTCTCAACACTGATATATTTTTATTTGATTTCTTGCCCATTCCTAACTAATCATGTGTTCGAAAGCATTTAAAAAATAAATCAGTTTTAAAATGCTGCCAAAAGAAATCATTTTTAAATGTTGCAGTTTGTAATTTTATTTCTTACTTTAGGTACAAGAAGGAATGCATCTTTTGATAACTGGTCCCAATGGTTGTGGGAAAAGTTCTCTCTTCAGAATTTTAAGTGGGCTCTGGCCTGTGTATGAAGGAGTTCTCTATAAACCACCTCCCCAACATATGTTCTATATTCCACAAAGGTAGGTAATTTTTTTTTTACTATCACAAGAAACAATTTCCTTTGGCTCTCAAATTATTTTGATTCCTCAGGCTCTTCAGTTTATATAAACAGGGTGTACATTGCAAGATGCCCAGTGGGTGACTGAAGCCACAGATACTACTGAACCCTATACACACTGCTTTTTCCTATACATACATACCTATGATAAAATTTAATTTATAAATGAGGCACAGTAAGGGATTAACAACAATAACTAATAACAAAATAGTACAGTTATAACAATATACTATAATAAAAGTTATGTGAATGTGATCGATCTCTCTCTCTCTCTCTCTCAAAATACTGTAATATTTTCAGACCATTTTTGATTGCTGGCAACTGAAACCAAGGAAGGGGAAACTGCAGATAAGGAGGAGACTACTGTATCACCCCAATTTTATTACTGCTTTGATTATAATAGTCTCCGGGACAATACCGCTTTTCATTTTCACATCTGACTAGATGTAGTGAATACTCAAAGACTGCAGATGTTAAGTCTCAAAGAATAGCAGGCTATTCCAAAAAATAATTAGATTGCATTAGATATCATATTATCTCTTCTCACAGAAAAAATAGTACTTAATGTACACATCTTTCCATCAAGCTGCCATACATTCTAAAATTGTTCATTTATATTTAAGAACCACTATAAAAATCTTTATTACGATTATGCTATATGATTAACAGTTTGTAACTACCTTAATTAAAATTGATTTACTGTAAGAATGAGTATAATGTATGCATAGATAAAGAAGTCTTTAGCCATTGTCCCTCATAGCAATTTAGAAACATCTAAACACAAAGTTACACACTTGAGAATTTAGAATATTCATCGTGTATGAGAGAAGGTTAAGTTTGAAGAAGAGACCCTCCTCATGCTCATCTGGCCCTGTAATTTTTCCATGTGTCTTCACCCTGGGTTAAGTAGACATCACATGTTGTACTCCCACTCTCCCACTGTATCAGAGGACTGTTCTGTGGAACCTAATAGAGCAACTAGACTGGAAGTTTAGTACCAGCACAAATATAAAGGTTACATCGAGTATGGTGTATTGCATGTCTCTTTTGCCCCCCTTTCCTTTGTCAGAAAGTGCTTGTCCTATCCTGCCCACTGGTCTAATTTTTAGACCATATGTAGTTAGGCAGATAAGATTTTGCGGATTTTTTTTTTAAAAAGACCTATGGTAGTGGTAGGACGCTACCTGGAGTATAGGAGGATGAAGAACTGCATTGGCTGAAAATGTTGGAGGCGAGCAGTGTCATGGATAACACAAAATAGACAACGTCTTGTGACAGCAGAATTATTATTTCATTCTCTGTATGCTTTAAAGTCCTTTGGGAAACTTTGTGATTCTAAAAGCTAAATAATACTGCCAAAAGTTTGAGTTTCAGACATTAATGTGTTTAGTAAACTGATTTAAATTTTTTATTTAGGTTATAAGGCATAGAATCATGAGGAAAATTTTCTGTTATATAATTCTCTTAATGCAAATAAACGTACAATAAATTATATATTTTTAGCCATTTTAAATTTCATACATAATATAAAAAGTATGGTTCTTGAATATATCTTTTATCTGAGCAAAATAAGACATTTCCGGGACATAAAAAAGTGAATAAAATCCAGTCTTTGTCCACAGAGTAACTTAACTATGTTATTTTGCAACAAACAAATCATTGGGAAACTTCTTCCAAGCTATGAAATTTACTGTTGCCTAAGCAAAAAGATCAACTACAACCCAGTTAAGGAGAAAAATAAGGATGTCTATTTTTTTAAGGCTAAGAATGTGTTTTAATAATTACTTCTAAAAGTCATTTTACCTTGATTATATAACTTTTAGAAACATAAAAATATGTATGTATGTTTGAAAGATTTATAGGAACATTTTCCTTGCAAAAAGCATAGAATTTTATTTAAATACATATGTAAACTAGGAGAGTCTAAATATGGTATTCATTTCTTACATTCTAAAAGCTGCTAACTGATGTTTTAAGTAAACCTGAAAATAATCTTATACATTTTAATGATTTGAAAGAAAGCTGTACTGCACTCTATTTCAAAATATTTGTCATTATATTATATAACGTTTAGTATACTAATTATCCTGATTTGAGCATCACATATTGCACATGGGTATTGATATTCAACTCTGTACCCCACAGATGTGTACAATCAACTGTGTTTCAATGAAAAAATATATGTCAGTAGGTAATCTTAAATATTTTTTACATATTCTTATTAATGAATCTTATAATCTAATATTTGTTGCATTAATTTGTAGCAATAGAATATAAGTTAACTAGTAGTTTTGCAGCATAAAAAAATCAGTATAGAATTGATACTTACATATGAACTTCACAAGTCATAAAACAGAACTTTGTAATAACTTCCCTGTGTTCACTTTTTGTGATTTAAAGACTTCTTGGTAGAGGATGGATCTCTTTATGGATTGAGCAAATGTACATTAATTGTTATTTTCATGGGGAAAAATAGAGTAGGCTTTGTTAAAGTTAATTTCTAATAATGTCACATAGTATACAGAAGAAAAAGTGAACTACTAAGAAAAAAAACTTCTAATTAACCATATTATGCCACTTATTTTTTAATAAAATCTTCACAAAGAATGCTGCTTTGGCTCAGTTTGCAGGCTAGGAAATCTGAATTCTTAGAAAATTGTGAGATCACCCCAGTGTTTTCCCAGTTAATGTCTTCTAATACTTTGGCAATGTTAATCATGAGAACCAGATACAAGAAAATCTGGGCCTTAGTTCAAGAATACAAATAAAGAATTCTGCTAGATAAATTAGTTTCAAAACAGCTTCCTCTCATCCCATCTTTATGAACGATGGCATGTAGTAACTACTGGAGCATTTGACAAGTTTTGGGAAAGAAATATTTCATCTGAATGTAGATTAGCCACTCTAGATCTATGGGATGGTGTTTGGTAAAGTGCTTAGTTTTGCCCAGGTAGTACTTTTAAAAAAATATTTTGGCACTTTTAGGCTGTTTGAGACTGAATTTCCTGAACAATGTGACGAAAACTCATGATGATTGAACATTGCTTCCTGCTTTATTAGCCATCCTGACCCTCAGGAAAAGTCTTCCACTTGGATGCAGATCCTAAATTTCTTTTTTCAATTTTTGGTGCAGTTTCTGTCTTCCCAAGCCCCTCAGGACAGATTTATGATCCCTTGTCTTGCTTTCACAACTGCACTAGTTTATGGCCCATTAGTCGCTTACTAACCCCCTGGTGAGTTTCTGTCTTCAGCCATTAAAGCCCCTATAGCCCACCTTTTTTTTATTTATTTAGTTCACCTGCTAAGAAAATATTATAATATTCCCAAAGTCACCAAAATGAGAAATTGAAATATTTAGTGGGAGTTGGGGGATCAGAGAGAATAAGAGAGAGGAAAGGAAGTCAGGGAGGGAAGAAAGAATAGGTGTTCACTGACAAAAGGTAGCAAAATATTGCATTCCTTTATACTATTATTTTTTAATCCTCCAGAGGATCATTTGTGTACATCACATTATAGCTCTCCTCAGCAACAGTCTCCATTGGGTACCAACCCACCATGTAATTCTGTTCCCAATGCTCCTGAGCTCACTACCATTCCTTGGCAGAAATATCTCAGGACAGAACCATGCTCTTCTTTTTTTTTTTTTTTTTTTTTTTTTTTTTTTTTTTT